>NC_066548.1:5568383-5708383 GCF_024679095.1 Eriocheir sinensis
ACAACGTTGCCAACACACACACACACACACACACACACACACACACACACACACACACACACACACACACACACACACACACACACACACACACATGCACACACAGCCCCCCTCTCGAAGAACGCAATAGAGATTCTGAAAGTAGGTGTACAAATAAATATGAGGAAAACAAAGGTAATGGTTAATGATAAGTGGTGGGGCGACGATTGATAATATATGGAAGCAAACACTTGAGAGAGTAGAGGAATACACTTATTTAGAACAGTTAGTACAAACCCTGCCCGGAAAAGAAAATCAGAAGAGTAAGAAAGGGATGAAAAAAGGGAGAAAGGTTTATAATTAGTGTATCCTTCCAGTTCTAATATTCGGCTCAGAAACTTGACGCCTCACAGAATATTAGGAGAGAAATATTGGAAGCTCACAAAGAGGAATAGAGAGCATAAACCCTGCCCGGAAAAGAAAATCAGGAGAGTAAGAAAGGGATGAAAAAGGAGAGAAAGGTTTATAATTAGTGTATCCTTCCAGTTCTAATATTCGGCTCAGAAACT
Organism: Eriocheir sinensis; assembly: GCF_024679095.1. NCBI lineage: Eukaryota > Metazoa > Arthropoda > Malacostraca > Decapoda > Varunidae > Eriocheir > Eriocheir sinensis. Next base: position 5,568,932 of record NC_066548.1, read on the forward strand.
TGACGCCTCACAGAATATTAGGAGAGAAATATTGGAAGCTCACAAAGAGGAATAGAGAGCATAAACCCTGCCTGGAAGAGAAAATCAGGAGAGTAAGAAAGGAATGAAAAAGAAGAGAAAGGCTTATAATTAGTGTGTCCTTCCAGTTCTAATATGGAAAAGAAAATCAGGAGAGTAAGAAAGGGATGAAAAAGAAGAGAAAGGTTTATAATTAGTGTATCCTTCCAGTTCTAATATTCGGCTCAGAAACTTGACGCCTCACAAAATATTAGGAGAGAAATATTGGAAGCTCACAAAGAGGAATAGAGAGCATATGCTTAGTATGAGATGCAGAAACAGAAAGCTAGCATCATGGAGTAGTTGACAGACAAAGGTTGGAGGTATTTTAATGACGATGAGAAGAAGATATGGACTAGGGTTGAACAGATGGACCACCAAAGGAAGAGATACAACCCAGGAATGATGAACGCCAGGGGAGACAGGGCCAGGTGGAGGTATTCAATGAGAGAAATGCTGGAACAGAAAAATGTGCACTAAAAACAGACGAAGAGGTAAGGAACTAATGGGAAAGCCTTTGTTCTGCGGTGGTCGTCAAGTAAAAGCTGCTGATGATGATGGTGATAATGGTGAAAAGGTGATGGAGTTAAGAGGAGAAGAGAATGATTAAGTCGACGCTTAACGAGACGTGGGGAAGATTTATGCACAGGCTCCCTTCCCTAAACGAGGCAGAGGAAAAAAAAAGTGTCAAACTCCTATGGTTCCGGAGACGAGTGGGAGAGAGCTGAGAGACAAATGTTGACTCCGAGTGACAAACGACGCAAAAAAAGCTTCCAGACAGTTACACGATCGTTAGGCGGTGGCGTGGCGGAGCGGATCATCGAAAAGAGAAAGAAAAAAATCTCGAGTCTATGAAACAAGTTTGACGGTGATTCCCCAGATACAGAAACTGATCTCTGTAAGCACCAACAGACGGCTGAGGATTAGAGGAAAAGGCGATCATAAACTATTCAACGACAGGTAAGTTGGAAAGTTTCGTTTAGTCGGCGCAACATCTGTGGTCATATGCCGGAGAGAGACAGGAGACGGGACACAACCCCCGATTAATACCTGGTACCCATTCACTGCTGGGTGGACATTGGCGTAGGGTGTCGGAAAAGCCGCCCAAATTTTTCCACTTCGCCCGGAATTCGAACCCAGTCTCCGTCGGTTGTGAGCCGAATGTGCTAACCACTGCACCACGAAGCCCCCGAGATTGGGCCGAGAAGGAGAAGGAGAAAAAGGAGGAGGAGGGGGAAGAGGAGGAAGAGGAGAAAGAGGAAAAGGAGGACAAGGAGGAAGACGAGATCAAGGACAAGAAGGAATAATAAGAGGAGGAGGGAGGGCCCTTCAAAGGGATGTGTTCAAGAAGCCCTTCACTTCCATCCCCAAACCACTCGATGCTCCGGTCGCTATAAGATTCACATATTTTAATTTAATCGAGACAAAACTTCTTACAAGTCATCTGCTTTGTCTCGGATTCTGTGCGGGGCTGGGGCGCGAGGGGCCTCTGGTAAGGGCAGCAGCAGCAGGAGGGGCCAGGGCAGCACCACCACGAGGAGTACCAGCTTGCCTTCACCCATAAGGAAGCACGCGTGGTGGAGGCCCAGGACGAGCCCGCCAACCCACTGCTGCCCGAAAACCCGGGGGTCGCCTGATACTAAGGCTGCTTCTTCCCTCTCTCAGCAGCCGGCAGTTCTCCCTTCGTTATGCCCATGATTCTTCACACTGCCAGCCAGCCATTATCTTTCAGTGACAGACTCGAGGAAAATTGCGTGCAGGATCCTCCCTCCATGCACCGTAGACTCAAGGAAAATTGCGTGCAGGATCCTCCCTCCATGCACAGTAGACTCAAGGAAAATTGCGTGCAGGACCCTCCCTCCATGCACAGTAGACTCAAGGAAAATTGCGTGCAGGATCCTCCCTCCATGCACAGTAGACTCAAGGAAAATTGCGTGCAGGATCCTCCCTCCATGCACTGTAGACTCAAGGAAAATTGCGTGCAGGACCCTCCCTCCATGCACAGTAGACTCAAGGAAAATTGCGTGCAGGATCCTCCCTCCATGCACAGTAGACTCAAGGAAAATTGCGTGCAGGACCCTCCCTCCATGCACAGTAGACTCAAGGAAAATTGCGTGCAGGACCCTCCCTCCATGCACAGTAGACTCAAGGAAAATTGCGTGCAGGACCTCCTCCATGCACAGTAGACTCAAGGAAAATTGTGTGCAGGACCCTCCCTCCATGCACAGTAGACTCAAGGAAAATTGCGTGCAGGATCCTCCCTCCATGCACAGTAGACTCAAGGAAAATTGCGTGCAGGATCCTCCCTCCATGCACAGTAGACTCAAGGAAAATTGCGTGCAGGATCCTCCCTCCATGCACAGTAGACTCAAGGAAAATTGCGTGCAGGATCCTCCCTCCATGCACAGTAGACTCAAGGAAAATTGCGTGCCGGATGCTCCTCCATGCACAGTAGACTCAAGGAAAATTGTGCAGGATCCTCCTCCATGCACAGTAGACTCAAGGAAAATTGTGCAGGATCCTCCTCCATGCACAGTAGACTCAAGGAAAATTGCGTGCAGGATCCTCCCTCCATGCACAGTAGACTCAAGGAAAATTGCGTGCAGGATCCTCCCTCCATGCACAGTAGACTCAAGGAAAATTGCGTGCAGGACCCTCCCTCCATGCACTGTAGACTCAAGGAAAATTGCGTGCAGGATCCTCCCTCCATGCACTGTAGACTCAAGGAAAATTGCGTGCAGGATCCTCCCTCCATGCACTGTAGACTCAAGGAAAATTGCGTGCAGGACCCTCCCTCCATGCACAGTAGACTCAAGGAAAATTGCGTGCAGGATCCTCCCTCCATGCACAGTAGACTCAAGGAAAATTGCGTGTCGGATTATCCCCCCGGCACAGTAGACTCAAGGAAAATTGCGTGTCGGATTATCCCCCCGGCACAGTACACTCAAGGAAAATTGCGTGTCGGATTATCCCCCCGGCACAGTACACTCAAGGAAAATTGCGTGTCGGATTATCCCCCCGGCACAGTACACTCAAGGAAAATTACGTCCCGGATTACCCCCCCGGCACAGTACACTCAAGGAAAATTGCGTGTCGGATTATCCCCCCGGCACAGTACACTCAAGGAAAATTGCGTGTCGGATTATCCCCCCGGCACAGTACACTCAAGGAAAATTACGTCCCGGATTATCCCCCCGGCACAATAAAGGAACACTATAGCAAGCAAACCCAGGCTCAGCATTTCCCAGGCGCTGCTCCAGACACGTATACTTGGCGGGAAATCAATCGAGAGCCTTACACGATATCTTGAATTACTTTACTTACTTACATCACTTAAACCAATGCATAAAAAGATATAATAGGATCGTTCTTAGCAGAGAGAGAGAGAGAGAGAGAGAGAGAGTCTCCCCGCAGTCGTCTCTTTTCCAAGGAGATGTTCAGTCGCTTGAGTCGTTCTTCGTTAGGTTGCGTCCTCAATGACGGTATCATTTTCGTAACGCATGTAACACTGTACTCTCTCCAGTAATTCAATGTATTTTTTGTAATTAGGGGACCAGAATTGTACGGCGTATTCCAGTTGCGGCCTTACCAGCATATTATGGAAAGATACCATTACAGGAGGAGGAGGAGGAGGAGAAGGAGGAGGAGAAGGAGGAGGAGGAGAAAGAGGAGGAGGAAGAGGAGACACGAGACCCCTGGGAACGCAATATTCTCTTTGCTGGACTCTGCCAATTTTGTGCAAGGAATTCTTTAAGCATAACTCAGGTGAGCGCTCTCCCCCTCGACGTCCCGCTCGCTCCCCGGCCCTGCCCACCTGTTACCTTAGCCTCACCTGACAGCGCTTAGATCACCTCTGAACAGTTTCCTTCACGTCTGTTCTTCTTATTTACCTCCTGCGTCTTCGTCCCCGCATAGTCAATCGGTCCCAATTTCAGACTCTTCGGCTCCCTGCAAGATTTTCGCGCCGCCTGTACCGCTGTCTTATGTTACGTTTTTTTTATGTTTTCTTGTAACGTCCTCCTCGCCTTCTTGTAATGGTTCAGTTGCCCCTTCAACCTTTTCGTCTATGTAACGTTTTTTGTCCCACCTGCATCGATGTTACGGCGTTTTCTTGTCTTCTCGTATCACCCTCGACACTGTAACGGCGTTCTTCCATGGCACTTCATCGTTTTTGTGCATCAGGAACGTTGTCAAGTGATGATTCTGTTCCCCTTCAGCCTTTTCTGGTTTTCCTGGATCGTTTCCCTTCCACCTGTATCGTTATCATTATGCTACAACGTGTTTTGTTTCTCTTATAATGTTTATGAGTCTATTTTTCAATGATATATTAAAGGTCCACATATGCAAAGGTTACGTGTTCTCCGTGTAACATTCTTCTTCTTTTTCTTTTTCTTTTTCTTCGTCTTTGCCTTCTTCTTTTTCTTCGCCTTCTTTTTTTTTTTTTTTTTCTTCTTCTTCTTTTTCTTCTTCTTTTTCTTGTTATTCTTCTTTTCCTCGTCTTCGTCTCCCTCGTCTTCGTTCTCGTCTTCTTCTTCCTCTTTTTCTTTTCCTTCTTATTCTCCCTCTCCTCCTCCTCCTCCCTTCTCCACCTTCTCTTATAAACATTGCCTTCCTCCGTTTTCCACCTATCGCATCCCTACTCTATTATGCTCGTAGTGTCTGGGTGGAAGAGAGGGGAAGAGGGCCATCAACGTGTAAGCAGACTGGTTAAGGACGGGAAGGCGGTGTGTGTATGGGTGTGCAGGAGTGTGCAGGAATGTATTCACTTGTGTGTAAATGTGTGTTTATGTAGAGGAGAGAGTTTGGATGAGAGGACGTGTGGGAAAGGTGTGTCGCAATGGCGCGGTGTGGGGCGGCAGGAAGAGGAGAAAAGCGAGGAGGAGGAGGAGGAAGAGAGAGGGGAGGGTTGTGCATCGAGGAGGGGCGATTGGGTAGTCCACGTACGCACCAGGAACAGAAAAAAAGATAAAGTATTCCCTCCGTCTCCCGAACATTTGTCTGGTCCCTTCTGCTTTCTCCCTCGACGTCAACAAATAAGCTGCAAATAAATTATCCACCAACACACGATAGCACAAAAAAAGATATACATTCAAATTAGACAATACTATGAACACACGAGAAAGACGAAACTACATACGCACAAATTACACTCACACTACATACACATACGATATTTGAGACTATAAAAGGAGCAATTGTACACGAATAAACACTTAAACCCACGCTCTATCTCTCTGTGACAAACGAAAACGAATCATAAAGCAATAAATCAACACTAAATCAATAAAGGAAACACGACTCATTCAGACAAATACAGCCAGGAGCCCTTTTTTATATATACCAGGAAAAAAAAAATAGTAAATAGTTAAAGAAATAGGACACAATAAAAAGAAAAAGAACGATCACAAACACACAAGCATTAGCAAGCATACCAAATCAACGTCTCCAAGCACACAGGTAACTCTTCGAAACGTTAATAATCACACGGTGCCAAGAAGCAGAGGAGCAGCCCAGCAGACAAGGGAAAGCAGCAGCAGTAACACCAAGCAGTAGTTAGAATTACTGTGACCCCTTCTGTGATTCTTTCCCAGGTTAAAACAGAGACTATTTGGCGAGTGGTGAGCAGAGGCGAGAGGAGGGTCACCTGCACGCTCTCCCTTCCCTCCACCAAGACCCGAGACAGGGGAAAAGAAACGGCAAACACAGGCAGTATAGTTAGTGCAGTCGTGATGGTAATTCGTGGTGTTAATTCTTTTCCAGGGGTGGGAGTGAGCGGAGGGCAGTGTGAGGGAGAGAGGGAGAGGATGCTTCGATGCCTCCTCCAGCCACCCACGCCAGAACTTGAGGCCTTAAGAGTTCTGGGGGATCGTAGAAATGCTCCTCCAGGGCAGGGACGAAAGGAGGTAAATGAGAAGAAATGATCCGCTTTCACTAGGGAAGGGTGGCGGAGGGCAGAGAAAGGAGGGAGATGAGACAGACAGACAGATGCAGGTAGATAAAGAGAGAGATGTACAGGCTAAATACTGTTGTCAAGATAGAAAAAAACGGTAATTATGGTCGACCTTCTACAGTTTTTGTCCTGTCCTCTCCGTTACCTTTCCCGCCTCTCCTTTCTTTTTTCTTCTCCCTTATTCTCCCTGACTTTCACCTTCTCGTTCACCACCTTATTCCAGAAAGGGGTGGAGGGGGGAGGAGGTCGAGGAGGGAGAGGAGGAGGAGGTGAAGCCACTAGGACTTCAGGTCTTTGGGGCAATACCAAGCTACATGTGTTTGGAGGCTTCCCAGATGAAACATTACAATCTTTCCATGCGTATGTCGAAAGCACTGATATCTTGGAAGTACAGAACAACGTTTGGTCTCGTTAAGCAGTTTTACCGCGGATTGGCTTGGCCCACGGTGTTACTGACTCTCTCAGCGCAAGTGTATGATGTTGATACCTGTGCAGAGAGACAAATATAAGGACGTTCAGGTTACTTGTGTTTCTGTCTTACTCTATGGTCGGTCTTACAGTCACCCGTTTTCGTTAGCTAGCCACCGAACGAAAGCCTTCTGCGCACGATCGGGTCTACGGACGCTAAATAGTGACTTGGAGGTGAATTAACACTTACGGTAATGTGTCTTTGTAGAATCATGGGATATTGCAGGAATAAGTTGTATCAAACTGGCGATTATTCCGTGAGACTGGATCGAGACTTACCACATGCATAATCCAAGAACGCCAACTCCTTCGCTACGGGCTAGTGGCACGCTAGCCAAAAGACTACCCTGCTCACCGGGCTGTTTTATGAGACACAATTCTGAGTGGATGAGGCCAAAGGGGAGTCGCTCTTAGCTAGAGGAAGGCGATGGATCCTGCCGGGAGGTATTTGGTATGGGGAAGGTGTTTGCATGGAGACTTGCTCGAAGGGACCCCCGAGGATGGCGTCGTAGGGTGGGCGAGGCACGCGCTCCCCTGAGCATTCCCCTATTGGCTGATTGATACTTCGACAGTGGCTAGGCATGGTGCTACTAATTACTTGTCACCTGCTTGAAACCCAATTCGAGTGAAAATGACAAAACTAAGGCGAAATAAAACAAAAGAAAATATAATGGTGGGCTAACGACATTTGGTGTGGGACCTTGTCAATTGTCAGCGTATGTATATGTTAATTTTAAGCTCTTTGGTATTTTACACTTTTCCTCCGCTTGAATACCTATGAAGTGGTTTGTAGTTATTCCGAAGAAGTTAATCTACTCACATTCACTGTATATCGCTAATAATTTTATAACTGCAGAACACCTATTAAATTCCAGCTTGTTTTCTTGTTCATTGTAATTCTTCAAGCCAATTATGCCGACGCTGTTAATTAAATAAAGTTTCAACCAGCGTCTTCACACGTCTCGTTGTCACCGCCGGCCCTCCACAAGCCGACCCTTCCTGTCTTCCTTTACCCAGCAACCCTTTATTTACTTTCCCTCGTCGGTAGGCCTACACATCCACCTTCTCCTGTTACCCGCCCTACCCACACCCCCACCACTACCACCACCACCACCACCACCATCTTAACCACTACATACGCGTGTCTTGTCCTACGTTCCATATCTTCTGGCCTCGACATCATCACAGTTGTAGTTTTAATTACATTCCTCCTCCTCCTCCTTAATGAGAAAATTTCACTTGGCTGGAAACCGTTTCTCGTATCCTTCTCTCTCACTTATTTTTTCTACGATATCTGAGCTCTAATTGTGTCACTAGCAATTGTTTTTTTCTCATTATTTGTTTCGGCTGTTTCACCCTACGGACGCTGTTTAGTATTATGTCATTAGTTTGATTTAATTTCTGACTATTTCTTACGTATAATCTCCGTTGATATGTTTTTACCTTATTCTGAACTCCACGCAACCTTCTTTTTTATCATGCTTATGTGTGTTGTTTTTGTCTGTCTGTATCTGTATGTATGTCTCTCTGTCTGTGTTTTATATCATTTACAATATCGAAGACTAACAAGGATTTTAACAGGATAAAGGTAGTGTTAAAAGTACCGCCAATCTACTTAACAAATGAAAAAAAAAATATTCTTAACCAACTCTCTCTCTCTCTCTCTCTCTCTCTCTCTCTCTCCCCTCACCCCCCCACCAGGTACACAGATATTGGAAGACTGATTCAGGTACACAATCCAGGTTAATTAATTGGTCCGTGTCGCCCTACCTTGTACCATTTCCACATGTGTCGCCTCGCTGCCCTTCACTTTCCCTTCCCTTTCCCTCCCTTTCCTGCTCACCCCGTAACCTTAACCACGACTTCCCAAGACCTCGATTTTTCTTGTTCCTTTTGCATCTCATCCTCATTTTTTTCTCTTCTTCCTCTACTTGTTATCTCTTTTTTTTTTCGTCTCCTTTCCACTTATTTGTTTTTCTTTCATTTCTTTCTATTTTCTTTCTTTTTCCTTCTCTTCTTCTTTTTCAACGTTGCTTAACCCTCGATGGATATTAATGCACACACACGCACACGCACACGCGCACACACACACACACACACACAGCACCATTGTCTCAACATTTTTTTTCATGGTCTTCCTTCGCAAACTCTGCCAATTATTCCTTTTAGTATATTTCATCACTTCTTTTCCTATTTCTATTCTCGAGTCTTCAATAATTTCCTCCTCCCACGAAGACCAATTATTAAGAGTAATTCGAAATTCACGCACCATTATTTTAGACAATGCACATTCAACACATATAAGTAAATTGTGTAATAAACATTTTCTATTTCTATTATAATCATTCTTACCAGGAATAGAGCTCAACTTTACAACTGGTACGTATTTGCGAATGAGCTTTTCCTGGTAATATTGTTTTTTCTTTGCTAAAATTTTATATGTCTTTGTCTTACAGCAGCTTGTCGGACATGAAACAAGAATAGAGAAATTATTGTATGACATTTAATTCACACGGTTCTCAGAAAAGAAATGCAACGGTCCTCTCAAAGGTCTGAACATTATCTTCAATATTCGAGTGTACCTTTACCGGGGCTAATTGCGTTGGAAAGTGGTAAAGTAAAATTCGAACACGTTATTTGTACATTTCCATTGTATTGAGATTCTGAGAAATGGTGTGTGTGTGTGTGTGTGTGTGTGTGTGTGTGTGTGTGTGTGTGAGAGAGAGAGTGTGTGTGTGTGAGTGTGAGTGTGTGTGTGTGTGTGTGTGTGTGTGTCACGGGGCAGGGAACAGGACGATGGAGGCTTCGCTAACCTTTCATTAACCTACATCCACGCCGCTGCCCACTCAGCCGGGACTCACGTGTCGGCATCTCGCCCGCCGCCACCTTTCCCTCGCTTCCGCCTCTCGGGGGCAGTGTCCTTTACCAAAACCAAACCTACTGTAAGGGCCGCTTTCACAGTCACTTTGTTTGTTTTAATCGTTACCAATGGCGGCAATCGACGCTTTAGTTTTCCACGTGAAACTGGCCTATTGGGTAGTGGCGACTGCAGAGGAAGCGAGAGGTGTTTGAGAGTGTGTGGCAAGGTGCGGGGCCAGGCTAACTCCGCAGCCGCCACTACCCCATCGGCCAGTTTTACGTGGAAATACTATGGCGGCGATAACAGCCATTGGTGACGATCAAAACAAACAAAACGACTGTGAAAGCGGCCCTGAGTCTCCATGCCGCCTCAGGGACCCACAAAAGCGATGTATAATTTGTCTTCATACAGATTTAGGACCCACAAAAAACGCATATTTATCATCGTATTATAAAACCCGATAAATTAATGATATATCTCTATACTACCTTGGGGGCCCACGAACACGCGATGTATCATGAATCTCCATACAGCCTTAGGGACCTGCAAAATTCAGTGTATTATTAATCTCTATACACCTCGGAAGCCTGTACGTCCTGGCCTGCTGACTGACACGAAGGTTGTGTTCTTGGTATTTATTGGATTTTCTCATTGACACCGTGGATCGTATTGGAAGTAAGTGTTGTTGTGTATACCTTTATGTGTTGTCCTCGGTAGGTTACGTAGGTGATTAGTGTAATATACATTTATGAAATTGAATCAAATCAAATCAATGCGGATCTTTCGTTAATTATTTTTTATCCTTCTTCCATCCTTCCCCAAAAAAGTATCTTCCCAGTCGCCATCAGCCCTTACAAATGTGTTCATGATATCAACAACAACAAGAAAAGTTTTAGGATATGTGACTGAATTTTATCATATTTGAAAGTACGATTTTTTATTTATTATATTTTAGTTTTAATACCACCACCCTTCCTAGATACATTATCCAGGAAGGTTTTATGAGCTATCTTTGCGGTCACTCAGTCAGAATGGACGCAGTGAGAGTGTTCTGCTCGATCTCCTGGAGGGCTCTATGGGGCAGTGGCTTTGCCGGAAGAGCGACGCATGAGTGGTAATGAAAATAAGGAGTGGTTGCAAGGGAAGGAGGAAGGAATAAAGAGATGAAGATGAAAACGAAAATGGAGATAGAGATAGAGATAGAGATAGAGATAGAGATAGAGAGAGAGAGAGAGAGAGAGAGAGAGAGAGAGAGAGAGAGAGAGAGAGAGAGAGAGAGAGAGAGGGTAGAGGAGGAGGAGGAGGAGGAGGAGGGGGAGGAGGAGGAAGAGGAGGGAAGGGGGGAGGAGGGGAGGGGCGGCATTCTTGCAGCGAAAGTGGTATAACGGGAGACACGAGGCTCTGTGGCAAGCATATTAATGATGGTGGTGGTGGTGGTGGCGGTGGTGGTGATGGTGGTGGCGGTGGTGGCGGTGGTGGCGGCAGTGGTGATGGTGGTGGCGGTGGCGGCGACACGGATGATGATGATGATGATGATGATGATGATGATGATGCAGAAAGGTGACGGGTAGACAGACACACAGACAGACAAAACCATTACGTTGAAATTAGTGGTGAGAGCAGTGATGGTGAAGGTGGTGATGGTTGTGGTGACGTAACGGTAAACAGTGAAGCTTTACGGCCTAATGGTAATGACGAGAGAGAGAGAGAGAGAGAGAGTTGGTAGATGGTGAAAACAGTGAATTAGAAGATGGTGGTGATGGTGGTGATGGTAGTGGTGGTGGTTGAGGAAGCTTATGGTGACGGTGATGGTGGTGTTGATGGTGATGTGTGTGGTTGTTCAATGTTCGGTAGTAGCTACAGAAAATGGTATTGATGGTGATGATAGTGGTGGCTGTGGTGGTGATGATCAGAGGTAATGGTGTTGATGGTGACTGGCGGTTGATGATGTAACCCTCTTCAACGATGGTGATGAAAGTGACACTATTAGGGGCATAGGTGTAACAAAAATGAGGATGACAGTGAGTAGAAGCTAGTGAGAATGTTACTAATAGTGAGTGTATGGTGAGGGATGATGATGCGCTGTGTGGCTAAAAAGGAGGCGATGTGATAGTGAGGTATAAGAAAACAAGAGAGGCTGACAGTGATTGCGATTGTGATGAAGCTCGCGACAGTGTTAAAATAGTGAATGTGTATAGTGAGGGACAGTGCATGGGATGGATGATAGTGATGCCATGACGTTAAGTAAAAGAAAACGAGAGGCTGACAGTGATAGCGATTGTGATGAAGCCCGCGACAGTGTTAAAAGAGTGAATGTGTATAGTGAGGGACAGTGCATCGGATGGGTGATAGTGACATTAAGCATAAGAAAAGCAGGAGAGAGTAATGATGATTGTGGGTGATAGTGACGTTAAGCATAAGAAAAGCTAGAGAGTGCAATGATGATACTGGTTAAGATTATGCTCGTAATAGTGTTATGATAGTGAATGTGTAGTATATAGTGAAAGACAATGAACTGGAAATGGTAGCCTTGTTGGTAGTGATGGTGACGATATAACACTTAGGCAAAGATGATAATGAATGAGTATAGGATGGGTAGAAAGTGTTATGATGGTGACTACTTATAAGGAATGGTGCCGAGAGAGAAAATGGTGACTAGGGTGATGGTGATGGTAATGGTGAGAGGTAAGTATAGATGTAGTTAATACGGTAAGTAGGTTAAGTAGTAAGTTAAGCGGAGAGAGGAAAGAAAAGTAGAAACAGGAAAGAATGAAGAATAAAAAATGGAGGAAACTGTGATGCAAAAACAGAGAGAGAAGAGAGGGACGGAACCAGAGATAAACAGTTAAGACAAAAGGAGAGATAGGAGAAAATAGAAGAGAAGAAGTGGAATAAAAGAAGGCGATAAGATAGGAGGAAGAAGAGCGAAGGAATGAGAGTACAAAAGTGAGAGAAGAAGAGGGAGAAAGAAGAGAAAGCAGGATAAATTTAATAAGTAGATAAGTAAGGTGTAGATATCCAAGTTGATGAGTATACGTGACGATTTCCCATTTTCTTCGAGACACAAACCACCGCTTCCATACTTCGTACCCTGTCGCCCCAAGAAACAGGGCCATGTTTTTAAACCTTTCAAGGCCCAAGAACACAACTTTGACAACGCTTTCACGGGTAGTTTGGGCATTTCCAGGGGTAGTTCTTTAACCCTGGTGGTAGTGTGACAAAGCTTCTGTAACATGAACGTGGAAATAACATTAATCACAACGCTATTGATATCCTTTTCGGCCTTTGGAAATTGCTGATGTAAGAGGCGGGAACGTCGGAAAATATCGGCCACAGACCCTCCACTCCCGCTTCGTACCCGCTGCCGTGGAGGACTCGCGGGTGTGTGTGTGTGTGGACGCTGACAAATGACACGCGAGCGGCCTGCCTGTCCATGTATTCAAAGCGACACAAAAACGGCGAGAGACAGACAGACCGAGAGATGGACCGACACCAAAAGAGAGCGACCTGAGGAGGGAGGGAACGGACAGCCAAAGATGAGATTGACAGAGAATAAAGAATGCAGGAAACTGTGAAACAAAAACAGGAAGGAGAGAGAAGAGAGGGACGGACCCAGAGATAAGCAAATAAGAAAAGACAAAAGGAGAGATGGGAGAAAATGGAAGAAGAGAAGAAGTGGAATAAAAGGAAGGAAAACTGTCGCAACCACGAATCTCTAATCAGGTAGAAAATCGAATGTGCTCTTACTGACGGAACTACTTATCAGGGTGTTAACTGAAGAGAAAACCATGCACAGTACTAGACAGCCTTATCCTTAACAGCGTCTGGGAGAAAACAATACAGTATAGATTTCTTAAACTCTCCAGGAAAGGCAGAAAAAATATAATACGAGTGGTTTTGGAAATTTGAATCCTGAACATCAATAAAATCATATACTAAACAACCTTATTCTTAATAGAGTCTGGAAGAAAACAATACAGTATAGATTTCTTAAACTCTCCAGGAAAGACAGAAAAAATATAATACGAGTGGTTTTGGAAATTTGTCTCCTGAACCGAATTAGTTATCAGGGTGTTAAGTGAGTGGAAAATCATATACTAAACAACCTTATCCTTAACAGCGTCTGGCATAAAACAATACAGTATAGATTTCTTAAACTCTCCAGGAAAGGCAGAAAAAAATATAATACGAGTGGTTTTGGAAATCTGAATCCTGAACATCAATAAAATCATGTATCAGACAGCCTTATTCTTAACAGCGTCTGGAGTAAAACAATACAGTATAGATTTCTTAAACCCTCCAGGAAAAACAGGCCCTTGAGCCGTCTCCTTGGTTGTAAAAAAAAAAAAACACTTATACACGATATCTTTGTTAATTAACCCATAAAACAAGTCACTCCTTTGACCTCTATTCAGGAGCAGTAAGTAGCGGGCTTTTTTTTTTAAATATTTTTCTTTACGCCCTAGAACTGTCTCCTGTAAAAAAAATAAAAAAAAGTGCATCGATATCAAGCTTCCGTGTATGAGAGTGTGTTTGTGTTGACTGAAGGGAATGTGAGGCGGAGGCTTCGGAAGAGGAGGAGGAGGAGGAAGAGGAGGAGGGGAACGAGAGGGCGAGAGTGCAAAGGAGAGAGGGAAGGGAAGGGAACTGCAGTGCTTGTGGTGGCGTGGGTTAATGGCCCCTGTTTGTCTCTCCACCCCGTTTTGTTTGTCTTCAAGCCCTACGTAACAAATCTTCCCGTTCGAGCCCCGTCGCCTAAACACCGCCTCCCGCACCAACCATTACCTCCTTCCCTCCCGCCGGCCGCAAGAGGAATCAATAACACTCACAGACGCACACAAAAGCATAATTTCGGTCTTCTCCTTCCCTCGAGGCCACCGGGAGAGACGCACTAGAGAGAAAAACCGCACATTAACCTTTTTTTTTGTGCCGAAACTCATCTAAACTTATATTGCCGCGTTAAATAATTTCGCTTCTTGGCTTCGTGTGTGGCTGTCTGTGTGTTTGTTTGTCTGGGTGGTTGGTTGGTATGCTGGATGTATGACCTATATCCTTGGTTTCCTTTCGTTTCTCTCTATATTTTCCTGTTGGTTTTTTTCTTCTTTTTAAGGTAACATATAAAACAGCATCTGATTCTGTTGCTGCATGCTTCCTTTCCTCTCATTCTTTCCTCCCTTCCCATTTCTTTCCTCTTCGTCTTACCTCCTCTCTTTGCAATGTTTCTTTCAGTTTCCCTTCCCCTCCTTCCTTAGTCTTCTCCCTTTGACTTTCATCACTCTCGTTTTCTGCTTTGTCTTATTTCCTTTCCAATTATTTTCCCTGTTCTTGTTATTTATCCAGTTTAAAATTTTCATGCCTCCTCTGTTTTTTGTTTTCCTTTCCTCCTCCGAATGTTCTCTTCCATTTCATTTTTTTACTTCTTTGGATTTCGCTTTTTCTCTATTTTCATTCAGTCTTTTACACTTTATAATATATTTCTCTCATTTTCGATCTTTTTGCCCTCCGTATAATTTCCTTTTTTTCTTTGATCCACTTTCCTTCAACATTCTTTCTCCTCTCAATGTTTCCCTTTGTATTCTTGCTTCATTACTTTTTTCTCATCATTCTTTACTTTTCCTCCTCTCTTTCCTACAACTACTACTACTACTACTACTACTACTACTATACCTTCTTATACTAATTATTCTGTACGTCTTCCGTTTCCTCCGATGCTTCATTCACTTTCCTATTCTTTCCGTCTACCTCCTCTCTCTGTCTATGTCTTAATCTTTCTTACTTTCTCTCAATCTCTCATCACCGCTCCCTTTACTAACGCCACTCTTCTTTACGCCTTCCACTTCCTCTGATGCTTAATTCACTTCCTTCTTCTCTTTTACTACCTCCACTTACTGCCTCTCAATCTTTCTTAATCTTGCAATACCTCAATCTTTCCTTATTAACCTTTTCCTTCTTCTCTCCCCCTTCCGTTTACTCTACTACTTAAATTCACTCTCTTCTTCTCTCCTACTACTTCCTCCTCTCTATGTCTCTTTCGATCTTTCTTATTCAATTTCTCAGTCTTTCTTCTCTTCTTCTCCACCCCCTTTTTTTAATTCGATTCTTCCTTCACTTCCTTCTTCCTTTCTACTACCTCTTCTTCTTTTCTTCTTTCCTCCTTTCCTTTCCTTTCCTTTTTTCTTTTTTCTTTATCTTTTTCTTATCTTCTTCCTTTTCCTTCTCCTCCTTTTCTTCTTCTCCTTCTTTTTCCTTCTCCTCCTCCTCCTCCTCCTCCTCTTCCTCCTCCTCTTCCTCCTCCACACCTGTACTATTCCCTCCCTCACCCTCATCAGCACCTCCTCAACACCTGTACAATTCCCTCCCTCACCCTCATCACCATCTCCTCACCTTCCTCCTCCAGTTCACGCCCACCTGTCGTTTCCGGCGCAGGTGGTTCGTGTGGCTGGCCGGGAAAGGGGGGTAGGGGAGAGGGGGGGGGGCAGGGGAGAGGGGGGCAGGGGGGAAGGAGGGAAGCAGCGTTAATGTCAAGATGAACGAATGAGGGAAGCGAAAATCATGAATAAGATTATCGTGAGCGTGAGTGAGTGAGTGTTTTCAGATTTTTTACTGTGATTATTTTGACGGATGAGACGCTGAAAAAAACTATTACTACTATTTTTCTTATTATTTTTTTAACTTTTCCAGCCGCTACTACTACTACTACTACTACTACTACTACTACTAAACCTAAAAACTAATAATAATGGCCAAAATAATGGAATAATAACTTAATTTAGGATTCGTGTGTCTCTTTGTAAGGGAAAGAAAGAGAAACGAGTGAAAATCTACAGTAAATAAGAAGTACAGAAAAGAGATGAAGAAGAAAGGAGGAGGAAAAGAGAAGAAAGTGTGAAAGGAGGAAAAAGAAAACAATATTGCAGGAAAGATAAAGAAAACAACTGCATAATATAAAGCAAAAGAAAACAAGAAAACTGCACGACGGAGGAAGTAAGGATAGGAAGGAGCTGAAATGAAATGCAAAGAAGGAAAAGTGAAAGGGAGGGAAATGGAAATGAGAAAGGGGGGGGGAGAGGGAGGAAGGGAGGAAGGAAGAGGAAACGAATAGGAAGAGAGAAAGTGAGTGGACGGAAGAAACAAATAGACATGGAAGGAAAAAAAAGGATGTGACGTTAGATGTTGTAAGGCCCAGAGGAGATGTGGAGGAAAGAGAGAGAGAGAGAGAGAGAGAGACGAAAGAGAAAGAGAAAGTAGAGACAGGAATGTAGAGGATAAGGAATGGAGGGAAATTGGGACATAAAAAAACAGGGAGAAGAGAAAAAAAAAATGACAGAATTAGAGATAAGTAAATAAGAGAAGATAAAAAAGGAGATAAGGAAGATAATAAAAAAATAAACGGATTGAAATAAAGCGATATGATAAAAGTGAATAGAAGGGAAGGAATGCGATGAAAAGAGAAAGAATAAAAAAAGAAGGAAAAAGGAGAAAGTTGAGAAAAGGGAAAATAAATGAAGAAAAATGAAAAAGGGAGAAGAAAAGGAAGGAAGAGAGAGAAAGGAAGGGAGAAAAGAGGAACAGGGAGAAGGGTGAGAAAGTAGAGGTAAGGAAGAATATCGGAAGAGGAAGAAGGCAAGAGAAAGGGAGGGGAAGAAGAGAGGAGAGAAGGGCGGGACTACAGAAGGGCAGGAGAGAAGAGAGGAAGAGGAAGGGGAGGAGAAGGCTGTGTGGAGAGAAAGTTGCCTATGAGGTACTATAGCCTGGGGGTTCTCTCTCTCTCTCTCTCTCTCTCTCTCTCTCTCTTACTCTTTCTCTTGCTCTTTCTGTTCCTCTCTCTTACTTTCTCCCTCTTACTTTATTCCTATTATTTTATTCCTATTACTCTCTTACTTTTAGTCTCTTACTTTTACTCTCTCCCTATTACGCTTTTTATTACTCTCTCTCTCTCTCTCTCTCTCTCTCTCTCTCTCTCTCTCTCTCTCTCTCTCTCTCTCATTAAAAATATCTGTTCTTCCTAGTGGCACATGTTATCGTTGAGCAATTTCTCTTTTCAACGAAATTTGCACGAAGCTTAACGATGCAAATAACGAGGAATTAATTAAAGGTGTGTGTGTGTGTGTGTGTGTGTGTGAGTGTGAGTGTGTGTGTGTGTGTGTGTGTGTGTGTGTGTGTGTGTGTGTGTGTGTGTGTGTGTGTGTGTGTGTTTCGGAGGCCTTATTGTTCACACCTGTCACACTCCTCCTCCTTCCCCTTCTTCTCCTCTTCCCCCCCTCCTCCTCCTCCTCCTCCTCCTCCTCCTCCTCCTCCTCCTCCTCCCGGACAGAATTTCACGCATTTACTTTCATCAAAACACGAATTGAAGCTAATTTCCTTTTTATAATCGGTTGTTTTTTTCTTCTTAAGACTTTTCTATTTCTATTTTTTTTTGCAAATATCTGTCTGTTTGTCTGGAGCCTTTTGTCTTGTCTGTCCGTCTGTCTATTTGTGTCTGTCAGCCTTCCTTTCTATCAAGAGTCCCTTTTTATTGCACGCAAAAGCTTATAACAAAACTGGCAACGATCATTATGTAATTTTTAACAACCATAAGAAAGACGCGACAGAAAACAAAACGACAAATGATTATCCAAATGGCGAAAGGTTTTATCCCAGTGAAGAAAAATAAATACATACTCTGCAGGTTTTTATAAGGAGAAAAATGTTGTCCTCGGAAATAAAGCAACGGGTGAAATGAAAGTAATCTAGAATAGGATGATTTACTATAATGAGAGAGAGAGAGAGAGAGAGAGAGAGAGAGAGAGAGAGAGAGAGAGAGAGAGAGAGAGAGAGAGAGAGAGAGACAAAGACAGAAAAAGACACAGATAGAAACAGAGACAAAAACAGAGAAAGACACAAACAGAGAGACAGAGAAAGACAGACAGAAACAGAGACAGAAACAGAGACATAGACAGAGAAAGACACAGACAGAAACAGAGATACAGAAACAAGACACAGAGACAGAGAGAGAGAGAGAGAGAGAGAGAGAAGGATAGCCCGAAGGATGAGAAACGAGGGTTGGGATGCGTTGGAATGCGAGATATTTTTGAGACGGATCTACCCGGTATAGCGACAGGGAGAAAGTCATCCCGTAGAGATCACTGGTGTTGCTGCCGCCGCCGCCACTCTCCCTCCCCGCCTCTCCTTGCACCTGACGCACCTTCATACCTAACTAACCTCTCACTTTTTCTCTCACTCTCGCCGCTACCTCTCTCTCTCATTTCCTATCCCAGTCTCTCTCCTCTCTCTTATTTTACACCTAGAGCCTTTTACTTTCTTTTTCTGGGTTTGGTTTAATTTCTGATGTACACTCAATCTGTCTGTCTATCTGTCTGTCTATCTGTCTATGCCTCAGTCTGTCTGTGTCTCTGTCTGTGTGTGTCTCTCTCTCTTCTTTTTCCATCTTTCATAACTGACTCTCCTCTCCTCTCCACCCTCTCTCTCACTCTCTCATTTCCTCTCTCGATCCCTTCTCTCACATTTTACACTAAGAACCTTTTATCTTTTTTTCTCGAAGTCCGTCTAACTTCTGACGTATAGTTCTTTTTTTTCTCTCTCTTTCCGTCCTTACCAAACTATCCTCTCTCTCTCTCTCTCTCTCTCTCTCTCTCTCTCTCTCTCTCTCTCTCTCTCTCTCTCTCTCTCTCTCTCTCTCTCTCTCTCTCTCTCTCTCTCTCATATTACTCTTTTCTTCTATTTTAAGCCTTTTACACTTCTCTCATTCTCTGTCTCTAACTTCTGATGTGCAATACCACTCCCTCTTTTTCCTCCTTCCTTCCTCTCTTCATCCATATCTAAACTCTACCTCTCCTTTTTCTTTCTTCCTATTCTTCCATCTTTTTCTCCATCTTATTTTCTTTATCTGCCTTTCTTTAGCTAGTCACTTTTTCTCTCATTTTTCCTCATCTCTCTTTGTACCTATTTAACCTCTTCCCTCTTCTTCTCTTTCTTTCCTCTTTGATTTTTCCTCTTTTTCTCCACCTCAAATCTCTAATCTCTTTCCTTGCTTTCTATGTTATGCCTCTCTTCTGCTGATCACCTTTCCTCTTCTTTTTTTCCTCTATTCTTTTCCTATGTCTGCATGACCTATTCTCATTTCACTTCGTCTTCTTCCTCTTAATAATTGTTTAATCTTCCTATGTCCTAATTTTTTGTCTTCCTCTTCTTTTTTCCAAGTTTTCAATCTCATATCTTCTGTTGACATTTTCCTCTAATATTTTTCTTTCCTTCCCTTCTATTTCCTCCTCTCCCGGTTTCCCTCCCACCTCTCTTTCATTCCTCTTCTTCCTCTTCTCCATTTATTTATCCACTCTAAAACCTCTTATCATGCTCTCTAAGTCAATATCCTTTTTTTTTCTATAATTTCTTTTAATTCCTTATCTCTTTCACTTCTACTTCCTCGTTCTTCTCTTTCTCTCCCATTTACCTTCGATCATTTTCCCACATTAAAACTCCTTATCTTGCTTTTTTGTCTATCTCATTCTTCTGTTGACGTTTTCCCCTTGTTTCTCTCTTTTTCCTTTCTACCTCCTTCTGCTTTTTCTTCCGTACCCTTATTTTCTTCCCTCTGGCTCTCCTCCCTCCTTCCATCCTTCCTCTCCGTCCGTCACCGCTGCCCGCATACCAGCACACCCTCACATGGCATACCCACGTCAGTCCTCGCCTCTCCACGTCTCTCCACACTCCTCCACTCCTCTCACCCTTCTCTTCCTTTCCACACCTTCTCACGCCTCTCCCATGCCTTGTTGTGCCTCCTGTCAATCTCCCTTTAGCTCCGTGCCTTCCCTTTTTCAATCCCCTTTACCTTTGTGTGCGTTCCCAGCCTCCTTCAGTTTCCTCTTTACCTTCTTCCAGCTTCTATGCCTCTCTTTGCTTCTCATCTTTATCTGCCTATTTGTATGTTTTTCGTTATCCTCTGTAACTCATTTCTCACATCGTCACCTCCCATGCACCTCTCCACGCCTCTCTCCCACTCCTCATTTCTTACACACCGTCTAAATACCTGTTCTTATAATGGTCACGTATCTCACACGTCGATGGTTTGTGCAGGACTCTCTCTGCGTGTCCCTTGTCACTCTCCTCGCCGGTGCTGGCAGTAATGGTCAATCTTTCTCGCTCTGGTGTCAGCCGTTCCCACCTCCACATAACGGCTGTATTTATTTTTCAAACGCATTAAGGAGAGTAAAGAAACTGCAATAAAGAGATGGATGATTTCCTCCGGGCTTCATGCAACCCCGACGCTAACGGTAGATACAAGCTTTTAATGGACTGACGGACGATAACTGTTGCCCCGTAAAGGATAAGCAGTGTCGGGGAGAGAAAATTATTACATGGATTTGCGCAAAGTATTGACATTATATAAGCAAACTCACGAGACGGAGGAGATTAATGTATGGCAACACTAAAGGCGGAAAAGAGGGGAGAAGAAAGGGAAGCAGATAACCTAAATCTTCTAAAAACCGACAACCTGGATTTTCTAAAGTAAATATGAGTAGAGCAAACATGAGTTAACTATACGAAGCTCACGCAAGACAAACATAGGCACTTCCATGCACTTTAGCAGCGTAACAGTTCTTTTTTATTCCCCGCAAACAATGTAATCATCCTCCTTGTTTTTGCTTTCTCCGCGCTAACAATTCGTAACACTCGCAACCACAACTAGGTAATTCGGCCTCAGAGCACACAGATGACTTCAACTTCATGCTGCAGTCTTCGTAAATCTTCAGTCTTCTTCCTTTTTTAATACTCCTCTCAACTTTCATTCTAGTCTTCTAAATTTCCTTACCTATACTTTCATCCTCCTGCAAGTCAGCCTAACACTTTTCTAACTTTTCCTAACTCACCACTTACTCAATTTTATCTTCATTCTAATCTTCATAATTTCCTAACCTACTTTCAACTTCCTGCGATTCATCCTAACTCTTGTCTTCTAACTCTTCCTAACTCACCATTAACTCTACTTTAACTTCATTCTTATTTCACTAACTTAAACTTCCTTACCTACCTTAATAAACTTCCTGCATGTGACCCTAACTCTTCTAACGCTTTCTAACTCATCTTTAACTTCATGCTAGACCTGTCAACTTTCCCTAACCCACCTTTATCAACAGTCTAGCCTCCCTAACTCCTCCATCTTCCTAACCCTTCCTAAATCAACAGGCAAACACTCGCTCCTCCCCTCCCGGAACCGCCTCGTCTCATTCATGTGTTTCTCTATTAAATCCTATTGTTGACTCACGCTCCAGTCTTTCCTCCCCTTCCCGACACACTGCAGCTCCAACCACCGCCTTACCTCCGCCTCTGTCTCTCCCGGAACAGCTTATTTCACCCATTGTTGCCTCCTGGGATAGTTTTTCTCTCCCCCTTCTCAACACTGCACCCCGAGCCACCACTGCCATGCATTCACAAGCCTTTCCTCAACCTCTTGTCTTCCCGGAACAGCCTATCATCATCCACATAAAAAGAACTTGTTATGCAATTTAAACGAGTCTTACCTCTCTGACAAACAAGAAACAAGGCTCAGTAATCAGTATTCTTCCTTCCGCTATTACCTTTCTAAACAGCACTCTCTTATTTCTCCTCCTCATCTTCCTCCTCCTCCTCCTCCTACTAATTGTCAGCATCCTACCCTTCGTTTAATTCCCTCTCGTTCAGTTCTCGTCTCGGCCCACTGTCCTCCTGCCCTCCTGTCGCAATCACTCACGTTATAACAGTATTTTTTTCTTCCGCTTCGGCATTCCCGCCCTCGCCTCCTCTTCTCTATCTTAGTTCACCGTTATCCTGCCTTCCTCTCGCCGTCCTTTACGTTCTACATAAACACTCATCGTTCCCCAGGTGAGTTATTCGTACTTAGTCTATAGCCCACCTGTCATGCACCTTCCGCTATATACTTCCCGTCCTCCTTAACACAGCAGCCTTTCCTTTCTTTGTCTTCCGTATCCCACAACCCTAATCGCTTCCTGTCGCCCTCATCCACCTAACTATTTCTACTTATTTTCCTTTCTCGGTAACATCGCATCCCTCCCCCTTTCTTTCCCTTCCGTATTACGCAACCTTAATCCCTTCCTGTCGCCCTCATCCACCTTACTATTTCTACTTATTTCCCTTTCTCAGTAACATCGCATCCCTCTCCTTTCATTTCCTTCCGTATCCCACAACCCTAAACCCTTCCTGTCGCCCTCATCCACCTTACTGTTTCTACTTATTTCCCTTTCTCAGTAACATCGCAGCCCACCCCTTTCATTCCCTTCCGTATCCCACAACCTTAATCCCTTCCTGTCGCCATCATCCACCATACTATTTCTACTTATTTCCCTTCCCCAGTAAAATCGCATCCCTCTCCTTTCCTTCCCTTCCCCATCCAACAACCTCCTTTCCTTCCCCTCGCCGTCATCAACCTAACAGTCCTTCCCTTCCCCAGTAAAATCGCATCCCTCTCCTTTCCTTCCCTTCTGCATCCAACAACCTTCTTTCCTTCCCCTCGCCGTCATCAACCTAACAGTACTTCCCTTCCCCAGTAAAATCGCATCCCTCTCCTTTCCTTCCCTTCTGCATCCAACAACCTTCTTTCCTTCCCCTCGCCGTCATCAACCTAACAGTCCTTCCCTTCTTTAGTAGCATCGCAGCCCTCCTCTTTCCTTCCCTTCCACTTTCCACAACCTCCTTTCTTTCCTTTCCTGTTCTCCACTTCACACTTTTCACTTCCCTTCCTCAATAACATCGCAGCCCTTCCCTTTCCATCACTTCCCCATCCCACAATGCTCCTCCCTTCCCCTCGCTGTCATCCACCCTACAAACACTCTTCCTTTCCCCCCCTTTTTTTTTACAACAAAGGAGGCAACTCAAGGGCACAACAAAAAAGAAAACAATAATAAAAAAAAGTCCCCTGTTGTATTACTCACTCCCTTCCCTTTTCCTTCCCTTCCCTTCTTCAGCCCTCCGCCCTTCCGTCATCCGCCCAGACTCCCTCGCCACAACACTTTACGGCGTCACTCTTCCGTCACACCCGCCAATTAGGTTGTTTTCCGTTACTTAACTCTAACTGCTTTCCCTCTCGTAGGCGGCCGCTTGTAGAGAGAGATCCAGACGCTGCAATCTCTTACCTTATTGTGTCACACCCACGCGTAATAGAACCTCGTGAACCCTATTTAAAGTATGGCGGAAGTAAATGGGGTTTTGTTAGTTATTAATTATAGGTCGTATTTGATTGGTAAACACACACACACACACACACACACACACACACACACACACACACAGACAGACGCAGACACACTGACACAGAAAGACACAGACAGACACGGATACACACACCCACACCCACACACACACACACACACACACACACACACACATGCCGCCACAGAGAGACCTAAAAACGCCTCACTGCAAAAGCTTCGTTGGTGGCACGTTGTAAAAAGAAAATGAATAAAAAAACGACCAAAAAAAAAAGCAAAAACCATTCTCGCCTGTCAGCCGCGACCGGGATACATGACCAGCAACAGAACCCATTTCACGGCTGATCGGCTTCCCCTGCTATCTGGCGGCGGGCGGCCCATGCGCGAGGCAGGGAGTGTGTCTAACTGTTGGTGTTATTTAATAGTGGAGAAGAAAGGGACGCCGCCATGGAAGAAGGAAGAAAGGAGAGGAGGGAGACGAGGGAAGAGAGAGATATATGGCATGGGAACGGAAAATGAACCTGTATAGTACTCGTATTTGGGTGTTCTTTGCTAATTTGGGTTCTTTGGGGTTGTTTCATGACGTCAAAGCAATTTATTCGTTATATGAGTGAGTATGTGTCTTGCAATGCTTCTTTCTCTCTTTTTGTATAAATTATTTCCATCCTGCTTTCTGTGACGGTTATTTAGGGTGTTTCAAAAGACGACAATAAAGTACATTTGACATTTTAGCAAAGTTCTCCTTGTTATCTTTTGTTTTCTTTACCTTTGTCTAGTTATTGGTCTACTTACCTCTTCATATCTATCTATCTATCTATCTATCTATCTATCTATCTACCAGTCCCTCTATGTATCTACGCGTTCATCCCTCCATCTGCCTAACAGTCTCGCCGTCCTAACATTGTGAAGCCAAAGCGGGCTACCCTCATGTCAGATCTAGGGTAGGAACACACAAGAATAGTCTACGTGTGCGAAGAATCAATATTGTTCTTTTGTGAACGTTGTCAAGTTACACACTAACCCCTCCAGCCTTGTGCAAACGTACGTGTGTGTGTGTGTGTGTGTGTGTGTGTGTGTGTGTGTGTGTGTGTGTGTGTGTGTGTGTGTACGTTTATGGAAAAGCGTGCATTAGTAAACATGAAGTGCGGTGACACACACACACACACACACACACACACACACACACACACACACACACACACACACACACACACACACACACACACACACACACACAAACAACAAACAACCCTCCCAACACACACGATGCCAGCTAGCCAGCCTCAATCCCTTTCACCCATAGCCTCTGTTCCTGTCAATATATTCAGGGCTTTCTCCATACACAGCCTCCACATGCTTTCCAGGAGTACCACAGGAGGCCGCCACCATTTATGCCTACCTGTCGCTGTCACCTGTCCCTCTCCATCCTCCTGTCTCAGCCTGGTCATCCGTCACCTTCATCTGTTTATCTCAAAGTACTCTTCTCCCTGACTGTCTGTTTGTGTGTTTGTCTGTCTGTTAGCTTCCTCTCACCTGTGCGTCGGTGTGTATGTTTAGGTGTTTGTTATCTGTTCAGTGTTTGGATCGTTGTCTGTCTGTCTGTGTGTTTATGTCTGAGTGTTTGTGTGTGTGTGTGTGTGTTTGTGTACCTGTCTTGTTACTCTTCCTGTATCTGTTTTATCCTTCAGTAACTTTCTCTGTGCGTGTTTTGTTTTTTTGTGTTTGTTGTTTCTTTCTTTGTCTGTTTGTCTTTCTGTTGCTTCTTTTCTATCAAAGTTCTGTCGGCATGTTTTTTATAGTGTGTGTGTGTGTGTGTGTGTGTGTGTGTGTGTGTGTGTGTGTGTGTGTGTGTGTGTGTGTGTGTGTGTGTGTGTGTGTGTGTGTGTGTGTGTGTGTGTGTGTGTGTGTGTGTGTGTGTGTGTGTGTGTGTGTGCACGCGCGAACGACTGAATTCTGTCCATCTGTCTGTCTCTGAAGTAAAAAAACAACAACAAAAAAAAAAACAGAAAAAAAACAGAGGTGATGTATGCAATTTCTGGTCGGCGCTTCTTGTTTATCATCTTGTTAGTAATGTCGGCCGCGGCTCAGAGGACGTCAGCTGCTTATGAACAGCTGACAACCCGCCGCGCAAGATACCCGGAGTACCTGACATGAGGCGCTCCCGGATCTCACACTCCGCCAGTCTTGTGGAGAGCAACCCATCTCTCGACCAAATGATTCTGTCTTACGTTATTTCAAACAGATTATGTACACTAAACACGGAGATTTTGAGATGTAATTACTCTCTCACCTAAAAGATTGTTATATTAAGTGGTTTCGTGTGAATTTTGAACATCACGAAGGGAAGTTTTGAGGAGCATCTTATCTCTCTGCAAAATGATTCTTTCTTATGCTGTTTCATGCAGATTTTGAACCCTAAACACGGAAATATTGAAAGGCATTTATTCTCCCACTTAAAAGATTGTAAAGATTGCTATATTAAGTGGTTCCGTTTAACATGAAGGGAATTTATTTTAGTAACTTATCTCTAAGCCAAATGGTTATGTTTAGAGCGATTTTATGCAGATCCTCTACACCGAATACGGAGATTTTGAAAGGTTATTACTCTCCCACCTCAAAGATTGTTATATTTAGCGGGGCTGTATGAATTTTGAACATCACGAAGAGAAATTTTGAAGAGGAGCTCATCTCTCACCCAAATGGTTCTGTGTAATGAGATTTCGTGCAGATTCTGAACACCCTGAAGGGAAATTTTGACGAGGGGCTCATTTCTCACTCTAATGATTCTGCCTTGAGCGATTGCAGCAGATTTTGAACATCGCGAGGGGAAAATTTTGAAGAACAGCTTATCTCATACTCAAATGATTCTCTCTTTCCAGCGATTTCATGCAGTCGGAACATCAAGAAGATACATTTTGAAGAGCCACATATTTTTCATCCACTTTATTCTTTCATAAGCGATTTCATGGACAGTATCCACACTACGGATGGATGAAATTGGAGCAACTCATTTTCCACGCAAGCCATTTTCCTCAACGCGGTGTTAGCAGATTCTCGACACCACACACGGAAACACACACACACACACACACACACACACACACACACACAAAGATGCACACACACGCTGGAAAAGAGGACCCGGAAAAATGAAGAGCAAGCCAGTGATTACCAAGATTACGGAGTCGTTACAAGCACTTGACTTCCCTTGTCAGCGCTACAAATCCCCGGCAAATGCAGGTAATGGAACATGAATCACAACTTTAAACGGATAGGAGGGGAGAGAGGGAAGGGAGGAGAGAGTGAAGGCGACGAGTAATGCGAGGGGGGAGGAGCGGAAGGAGGGGATGGGAATGAAGGGTAGGGAGGTGAGAGGGTGGGGATGCAGGGTGACGCTGGAGTGGTGAGGGAGTGGGGTGGATTTGAGGTTGAAGTGCCTGCATTAGCTTTTGCGAGAGATGTGGAGTAAAGACGACTTGTTAAGGAAGGGAAAAATACGAGAGAAAAGTACGTTGAGCTTAAAAAAAGTAGGAGGATTGGCGTGGGGTGGGGGTGGGGGGGAGAGGGGGGAGATGAGTGTGAATGTAGTTGTTACGTTATAAGGTGTAGGATTGTGAGTGAGTGAGTGAGTGAGTGACTGAGTGTATCTTTCCTTCTTTCATTCATTCATTCAATCATTCTTTCTTTCTCTCTTTCTTTCTGTTGCTTCCCTATCAAACATCTGTAAGTATGATTTTTTTTTTGGTGTGTGTATGCGTGTGTGTGTGTGTGTGTGTGTGTGTGTGTGTGTGTGTGTCAGGATGTGAGCCAGATTGAGAAACCATTCCCACTGATATCAATTAAACATCAAATCTAAGACGCGCAATCTATTTCTTACTTCACGTTTTTCGCTCTCACTTTTATGGAGCGTTAAACAGCAGCGTGACATTCCCATTTCCTCTGCTCCTTTTTTGACGCACTCGCATTACGTTTTTTCTCCTCACGTTTCTTTTATTGCTTAATGAATCTCATCTTCCCGTTTTCAGTCTGTGGTTGCGCAAGGCATAGACTCTTTTATTCCTTCTGCTTCGCGTTAGATATTAACAAAATCATATAGTCATCATATTATTGAGATTTCCCCACCAGTTGGTCTCTCACACTTATGCTCTACCAGTGCTTTCCTTGTAATAGCCTTCAAATTACGTATATTATCAACACGTGGACTCAAGTAGTAAGAAATTTGCAGGTGGAATGACGACAGATGTTATTGCCTCGATAAAACGATGTAAGACTGTAATGCAACAACCCACGATGACAGTTATCTTCAACGGCATACGTTCTTACGGCTTTGCGAGTGAGAGCATAACGAGAGAGAGTGATACAGTCCCCCCCAACCCCCCACGACAACAGTTACTCATGACAATATTTCCGTACATACTGATTTTGGCGAGAGATCCAATCATAGAACATTTTACCTCCCCCCCCCCCCCGACGCCCCCTCACGGTAACGATAAATAGCATCCTCCCAAAAAAACTCCATTCAAGTGCTGTTACGGTTTCTTTTTGTACATTTTTTTGGGCCCTTGAGCTTTTCTTTTCCTGTAAAAAACAAAAACAACAACAACATGCAGAACAATAAAGCCCCATTCCTGAGTAGCCTGCGATTATCACCATATATACAGGTGTTGTTTGTATAATAGACGCTCACAAGATAGCTACTGTATAAAATCTCACCCACATTATTATTATTATTATTATTAATTATACATTATTGACATTGACCGACCCAATAACAGAAAACAACATATACTATCACATCCACGAGAATCCATACCTCAAACAACAGCATATGATCGCAGTAGACAAGTCTCGAACTCACGATAAATGGGCCATGAGCATTACCCACTAACCACTAGCCCACAACCGAACTCCTACAACCGAACTCCTACTACCGAACTCCTTCATAACTCACTCCTACCAAATTCACTCCTACCAAACTCACTCCTACCAAGCTCAAGCCTACCAAACTCACGCCTACCAAACTCACGCCTACCAAACTCACGCCTACCAAATTCACTCCTACCAAACTCACGCCTACCAAACTCATGCCTACCAAACTCACTCCTACCAGACTCACGCCTACCAGACTCACTCCAACCAAACTCACGCCTACCAAGCTCACTCCTACACCAAACTCACTCCTACCAAACTCATTCCTACCAAACTCACGCCTACCAAACTCACTCCTACCAGACTCACGCCTACCAAACTCACTCCTACCAAACTCACGCCTACCAAGCTCAAGCCTACCAAACTCACGCCTACCAAACTCACTCCCACCAAACTCACTCCTACACCAAGCTCACGCCTACCAAGCTCACGCCTACCAAACTCACTCCTACACCAAACTCACTCCTATACCAAACTCACTCCTACCGAACTCACTCCTACCAAACTACTAACGATCTCATACCAAACTCCTCCTATCACAACTGCCGACAAAGGACCGCGAGTAAAAGCCACTTCGAGTACTTCAGCGCCACAACATCAGGCCTAAGAGCAAGTCCTTCTACAGCACCGCCAATTGTCCATCTCGCAGTCTTGTGGTCGGCGTCCGTCTGTGTCAGCTGTCAGCGGGAGGAGGTGGAGGAGGAGGAGGAGGAGGAGAAGGACTGTCGAGTTTTCTAATCAACACAGCGCTATCATCACCTTTTTCGTTGCTCTCAGACACACTCAAGACCCGGCAGAGCAAACACTGATTTCTCCATTGATTCCGCTTGTCCGTCCGTTCTCCACCCGTCCGTTTCTCTGTCAGTCTTTTGCGTACGTTTCTTCCGCCATCTGTCCGTCTGTCTTAAGCCGCTCAGCCTGTTTACCTTTCTTCTTTTTCCTTCCTCTTCTTCCTTCCTTCCTTCAGTTCATTGATTCGTGTCGAGTTGCGGCTGTTGCATGCACATCGTAGGTAGGTTTTTTTTTTCTGCCTACTTTCTCTCTCTCTCTCTCTCTCTCTCTCTCTCTCTCTGTCTCTGTCTCTCTCTCTCTCTCTCTCTCTCTGTCTCTCTCTCTCTCTCTCTCTCTCTCTCTCTCTCTCTCTCTCTCTCTCTCTCTCTCTCACGAATCGTACACCACAAACGGAAATTTTTCATTCGTTCGTCTCGTCTTTCTTCCTTACTCTCACTTTCTCTCGCCCTTTCTGTTCCTCTCATCCACCTGCTAATGCGTCCAGATGGTCTTCTCTACCTTATCTTCATCTCTATTATCTCCTATTTCCTTCCTATCTTCATCTCGTTGTCTTGATTCTCTTTGGGTGTGCATCTTTTACCAATCTCCCTCTCATCCTTTATCTTCCTTCTCTACTTCCTCTTCCTCCTCCTCCTCCTCCTCCTCCTCTCTGGGTGCGAATCTTCCTCCCCTCTTCCTCTCACGACTCATTGCGTATTCTTCTGTGGTCACGTTGCGTCATCGAACCTCCATGACCCATCTCCCAGTTTGTCTCCGAGGCTACTTTCTCTCCCTCTCTCCTCCCTCTCCCTTCTCCCTTTCTCCCTGGGACGGCTGATCGTCTCTTCCCTTAAAAGTACTCCCCAGACACCTCCGATTCCACTTTTACTCTTTTTCTCCTTTATTCTACGGGGCAAGATTGAGGGATAGGTTAGGCGGTGATGGGCAAGCCGTGGTGGGCCTCTACAGGGGTGAGATGTGCTGATGGGAGGGCTGAAGCGAAGGGGGGGCTGCGTAATGAGGGGCTGCGGGAGACACATGTGTTTTCTTTCTTTTTTGGAGGTCGAAGAGAAAGGGAGGAGATGAGGGATGGTGATAGGGGATGTTATGTGTAGAGGAATGCAGCTGGTGGTGGTCATTGTGGTTTGATGGTGGTTTGATGGTGGTGGGGTATCTGGTATCTGTTTATCGTCTTCCCTCTCTATCTGTACCCATGCAACCATAACACGTTTAATTAGGACTCTTTATTGCAAACAGCTTCTACTTTCTTTTCTTCCTCAACTTTCCTTCATCCATCCGCAGCCCTTACGTGTTCCTACTTCCTCGTCTCGCTCTCCGTACATGTCGTCAGATCCACCACTACACAAACCCTTCCTCTTTACCCCCAAGCCCTTCTTTCATACATACTAGAAATAAAACAAGACATGCTTAATTTTCCTCGTGGTCAATATCTTGGAAAAGGATTTGCTTCATACTTTCTTCCACCCACATATGTAACAAGATCGCCGTCTGTTAACAGCACACAAACATTGCTTCAGTTCAAACACACGCACAGGTAAGGCATCAGGTGAGCTACATTGCTATGAGGGCTGCGAGCGACGCCTCTTCCCGCTGGAAAAGGAAAGTCGCGCTGCGAACACAGACGGCGGTGCCTTCATGTTACCCAAGACCAGCTGGCGCGCTAGCCGACTCCTGCTGTGTGCGTGCGTGTGCGTGCGCGTTTGCGTGTGCGTGTGTGTGTGTGTGTGTGTGTGTGTGTGTGTGTGTGTGTGTGATGGCCAAGCCGCCGGCAGCAGGTGAAACACTCGACACCCTCGTAGGAGCATGTGCTACGTCGTCGCCCCCTCAGCTACTCGGCCCTCCCCCGCCCCCCTTTAAATGCTTGTAACAATAAGCCAAGTTCTTGCACCACCTAAAATCCAAATTTATTTCTAGTGAATCTACTTTTTCTCCACTACTTTTCCATCAGACTTCCGGAGAATGACCGAAGCTAATTGCGTCCACCAAGACAATACATGAGCAGGCTGGTGCTGGTGGGAGTCGCGCCAGCCGCCGCAGCAGCAGCCGGTGGTGCAGACAAGCTAAAAATACTAACTCAACATTCTAGACAGCTATTTGCGAGCCGCCGCGGCCGAGGTGGCTGGAAGTACCCAACCCTCCCGGCCACGCAGGCCAGCGCCCCGCCATCGTCGGCCGAGGAGGGTGAAAGTGAGACCGGCAGAGGTGGTGAGAGGCTCCGCGGCGTGTGTGTCTGTGTGTCTGTCAAGAGCTGTGTTGTCTGCCCCAGCCTGCCACACCCGGGCCCTCACCGCGCCCACACACGCTCTTTGGTTGGGTCGTGACCAACACTCACGTCGGCGCCTCCCACCGGGCCGTGACTCATTCCGCGGAGGTAACGGGAAGGGCAGGCGATGAATGGCTCCGTCGGGTGGGTCTGGAGGCGCTCGCCCCGCGGCGCCGGGCGGGAAAATGATTAATGGACGAGCCCGTCTCTCAACAATACATGAATTGGCACTCACACGATAGCAACAAGACCACGACGCTCTTAGACCACAGAAAACAAACACTGGAATAGTTGAAATAATACAAACATTTAGATAAACTTCAACTAAAAATATAACCAAACTTTTTAAATGATTAAGGAAAGTGTGTGTGTGTGTGTGTGTGTGTGTGTGTGTGTGTGTGTGTGTGTGTGTGTGTGTGTGTGTGTACGCGCGTTCGCAAAAGGGGAAAGGCTAGGCGTTGTCTTTCTAGGACAAAACAAAAGTGAAAGACAAACACAGATCTACCGTTTGCCGCTTGGATCGCTTAAAAAACATTCCCCGTGTACGCGCCGCCCACACCAGCACTTGATTTATTGTTGTTACTCTGCCAACACTCCTCCCTCTCTTCTTTGCCTTCCTTCCCCCACACTTCCCCATTCCCCGTCCCTTCCCCGTCTCCACCCTCCCCTCCCCTCTCTTCTTTGCCTTCCTTCCCCCACACTTCCCCATTCCCCGTCCCTTCCCCGTCTCCACCCTCCACTCCCCTCTCTTCTTTGCCTTCCTTCCCCCACACTCCCCATCTGCCGTCCCTTCCCCGTCTCCACCCTCCACTCCCCTCTCTTCTTTGCCTTCCTTCCCCCACACTCCCCATCTCCCGTCCCTTCCCCGTCTCCACCCTCCACTCCCCTCTCTTCTTTGCCTTCCTTCCCCCACACTCCCCCATCTCCCGTCCCTTCCCCGTCTCCACCCTTCACATCTCTCCATCTCGTCACCTCCCTGTCTGCTGTCTCCCATCTCTCTTCCCTTCCCTAGGCGATTAAGAGGCGTTATGGGTGCCGCCGCGGGTCAGCCCATCCTTTGATCTTCGTGTGGACGCCTTTCACCGCGACACATGTGGTTGATGCTCTCAAAGGCGCCCGCAGAGGCAGCTGTCGTGACCCAGTGCATTGTGCCAACCCGCTGACGTCACGGAGCGCAAAGTCACGGGTGAACAAAGACAGATTGAGGGAAACAGATGCCGTGCTGTAGAACATAAGTAAATAAGCCGCCTGTCACTTAGAGAGGCCCGGAGAAAGAGGTATTATTGTAGGTGAAAACTGCTGCGTACGAACTCGAAATTACTGAATCGCAAAGAAACCAAGAACAGACCACGAAAAAACAGATTGAGGGAAACAGATGTGCGCTGTAGAACATAAGTAAATAAGCCGCCTGTCACTTAGAGAGGCCCGGAGAAAGAGATATTATTGTAGGTGAAAACTGCTGCGTACGAACTCGAAATTACTGGATCGCAAACAGACTGAGGGAAACAGATGTGCGCTATAAAACATACGTAAATAAATCAGCCGCCTGTCACTTAGAAAGGCCCAGAGAAAGATATATTATTGTAGGTGAAAAGTGCGGAGTAGAAAATAGAAGTCACTGAATCGCAAATGGAGTGGATGTGGTATGAGACGCGGAGCAGACGACAAAAAAAGCAAAAAAACAAAAACGAAGCAGATTGAGGGAAACAGATGGCTCAGAGAAAGGAGGTATCAATGTAGGTGAACACTGTAACGTGCGAAGTCGAGGTCACTGGATCGCAAATAAAGTGGACAGGGAATAAGATGAAGATCAGACTACAAACAAGAAGAGATAAATAAGCCTGTCAGATATATTTAAAAGGCTCAGAGAAAGAGATAAAAACGTAGGTGAAAATTTTGTCGCCTACGAATTTGAAGTCACTGAATCGCAAATAAGGTGGACATGAAATAAGACGAAGATCAGACTACAAAAAAAAAAAGAAGAAATAAATATCTGTCAGTTAGAGAGATTTAGAGAGATATCAATGTACAATAGGTGAAAACTGTCGCCTACGAACTTGAAGTCACTGAATCGTAAATAAGATGGACATGAAATAAGGCAAAGATCAGACTGAAAAAAAAGGAGATAGATAAATAAGACTGTCAGTTCGAGAGGCTCAGAGAAAGAGATCTCAATGTGCAGTAGGTGAAAACTGTCGCCTACGAACTTGAAATCACTGAATCGCAAATCAGACATGAACTAAGACGAAGATCAGACTACAAAAAAACAGATGACTTAATAAACGTCCACCAAAAAATCGTTTACAAGATCAAAGGCTTCAAGATCGAGCGCATCACGATCAACACTACGATAGCAAAGGGAGGTAAGAGGGCGTCGGGATATGATCTTGACGGAATAAAGGACTAGGGCCACAGATAGAGCGATGAGGAAATACATAGGAATACATAGAGCGATGAGGAAATACATAGGAATACATAGAGCGATGAGGGGGACAGGGTAATGGACAAAAAAAAGGGGTTATGGGAGAAAGGAGGATCTGGAGGGGTGGCAGCAGGGTAGGGTTGTACACGTTTGATAATGAACCACCACCGAAGCGTATCCGAAATCGATGCTGGTGGCGGTGATGTAGATGGTGGATGCGATGGTGACGGTGGTGGTGGTGGTGTAGATGATGATGTGGAGCTGGAGATAAAGGTAACGGGGCACGCTCCACGCCACGCTGCTAGGAGAAGGTAGACGCCGGGTGGAATTGCTACATACCTTAGTTCCGGTACAGGGAGCAGGGCGAACAGAAAGCGTTACAAATACGTTGACCGTGATGTCGTGTCGCTAGAATGTTGTTGTGTTCGACTAACAGCTTTCTACACACCGCGAGATTTTAAGATTAGCGAATTATTCAGAAAAAAAAATATAGCTGTTCACGGTGGACTTGAGACAACCGACGTGTAATACTTCGCTTTCATTGGCTGAGGGAGAAGAAAAGGCAATGATTGGGTAGTCGGAAAAGTGTAGCAACTGTAGTAACGTGGACTGTCTTTCAAAGCGAGTCTAACTTACATGAAATCCGCATCAGAATAAGGCAATAATCGGACCTCCATGGCTGCTGATAGTAAAGAGTGGAGCCGCAAAAGTCCTCCACAGATAAAGGACTCGGATTCTACTATAGTAACGTGGACAGTCTTTCAAAGCGAGTCTAACCTACATGAAATCCGCTTCAAAATAAGGTAATAACTGGACCTCCATGGCTGCTGATAGTAAAGAGTGGAGCCGCAAAAGTCCCCCACTGATAAATAACTCGGATTCGAAACTTATCAGACCAGCAGCTTCATTATAAGAGAGCTCCCCCTTCCAACAAGTGACGCCGTTCTGTCCGAAGCTCAAGTGCAAAACAAAACAGAACAAGAGAATAACAGAATAACAGAAAACGGCACTATGTCCTATCGCAAAATTGTCATCTTAACAGACATCCATTTGTCCTTTCATAGCAGACCAACACAGCCACGTCCAAGGGGAGAGGAGGAGGAGGAGGAGGAGGAGGAGGAGGAGGAAAAGGGGGCAGAGGAGAAATGGGTGCCACATAATCTAGAAGAGGAGGAGGAGGAGGAAGGGAAGGGAAAGGAGAAAACGGGTACTACAGGATCTAGGAAGAGGAGGATGGGGAGGAAGAAAAGGAAAAGTAGGAGGAGGAGGAGGAGGAGGAGGAGGAGGAGGAGGAGGGGAGAAAAGAAGCTGTACAGGATTTGAGTGACAGATCGACTTTTCATCATCATAGCAAATCCACGAAAGCCGACAGAGTACGATTTAAGGCCCTCTCTCCCTCCCTTCACTCCCCCTCCCTCTCCCTCGTCCCCTCGCAGCCTCCAGCCCTCGGAAGTGAAACACGGTGCGGAGGCGACTTGTTCGATCTTTATCTCGCAGCGCCCTATTGAGGAGGAGGAGAAAAAAATGCAGTAATTATAGGTTGGGCGAGAGCGCCGCTGCAGAGGGGGCGTGTGGGCAAAGGGAAAGGGGAGGGTGAGGAGAGGGAGGGAGCGGCGACCCAAAAGTGATGCGTAGGTAGAGGAGAAGGAGGAGGAGGAGGAAGGGAAGGAGGGGGAGGAGAGGGATCGTAATGCAGGTTGTAGTAATAGTAGTAGTAGTAGTAGTAGTAGTAGTAGTAGTAGTAGTAGTAGTGGTAGTGGTGGTAGTAGCAGTCTGGTTTTGTTTTTCAGCTTTTCCATAACTAGTTTGTCCTGTTTACAAATCCTTCCTACCTTCCCTTCTTCCCTTCCTTTACTTCTTCCCTCCAGACATCCATAACTTACCCTTCCTCCTCCTCCTCCTCCTCCTCCTCCTCCTCTTCCTCCTCTTCCTCTTCCTCTTCCACCTCTTCCTCCTCTTCCTCCTCCTCCAACTCTTCCTTTTCCCTATCCTCACTATTCACTCTTCTTCTTTGCAAGTGCCTTCCTTCTTTTCTCCTCTTGTCCTCCTTTCCCTTTCTCCTCCTTTCCCTCCATCTTACCTGCATTCCTTTCCCTTTATCAATCAGCTCCTCGCACTGTGCACACTTTTTCCTTTGTCCCTTTCCTGCTTTCTCCGACTTCTTTTCCGTGTTCTCTTTTCTTCCCATTTCTTCTCTTCGTCCATTTATTTTCTTCATCCAACTCCACGACTTTTCATTTTCTCTGCTAAATTCATGTGTAATATTCTCTCCCTCTCCCTCTCCCTCTCTCTCTCTCTCTCTCTCTCTCTCTCTCTCTCTCTCTCGACTTACCTCACCCTCGTTCACCTTCAAGACAGTACGTAACAAAATCTAAGAAATTGCTCGACGGAGGAGACAAATTGTTGATCGTTGCAAGAAGGAACAAAAAATAAATAAAGTCAGTGTTGGGGAGACCAGACGAGGAGGAGGAAGAGGAGGAGGAGGAGGAGGAGGGAATACAAGAAGGGAGGGACACACACGCAGGTGGATCTGATGGGAACGAAGAGAAAGGTGCAAAGGACAGAGGTAAGGAGAACAGACGTGAAGGCCGCGGAAAAATATAGGAGTAAAAAATAGCTTGCCATATACACTCACTTTGTTTTTGCGGCCCGACGAGACTTGCACAGATCGGTTTTGCCACTAAAGCTTATACTTCCTTACGGCTGAACGATATGAAAAAACAAACAACATAGATAAAAAAAATAGAGATAAAAACAAAAAAAAAATAGAGATAAAAATTATAAATATTACGAACGAACGAACGAAAGAAAAAGAAAGAGAAAGAAAGAAAGAAAAACAAAGGAAAGAACGAAAATAAGGAAAGAAAGGAAGGAAGAAAAAGGAAGAATAAATAAATGAATAGATAGATAAGCAGATAAATGATTAAATAAAAATATAAACATGGATAAATGTGTGTGTGTGTGTGTGTGTGTGTGTGTGTGTGTGTGTGTGTGTGTGTGTGTGTGTGTGTGTGTGTGTGTGTGTGTGTTATTTTAGACGGGGTTGAGCGACCAGAGAAAACGGACCCGCCTGATTGGTATGCTGCTTTGTTGCATCACGAGCGTCAATGTTTTTTTTCGCATCACGGCGCTCTATAAAATATTTTCATAGGAGGAAAAAGATAGTCCGTATTTTTTTTTTACAACAAAGGAGACAGCTCAAGGGCACGCAAAAAAGTAAACAATAATAAAAAAAAGCCCGCTACTCGCTGCTCACAAAAAGGATCCAAAATTCCTCTTAAAAATGTTGTCATATAAACGGTACATATCAATAGCGAGTTGCTTAAAATAGTACTACTTGAAAATTTTACAACAACGCACGAGACAATAGATTTTATCCTACTCATAAATTACATTTCAGTACATTTCATTCAAGTGCCTTCGCAGGATCAAGGAGTAGTAGGTCTGGTTTTGTCGAACAGATTTTCCATAAGTAGTTTGTCCTGTTTACAAATCCTTCCTATCTTCCTCTCTTCCCTTCATTTACTTCTTCCCTCCAGACATCCATAACTTACTCATCCTCCTCCTCCTCCTCCCTCCTCCTTTCTCCTTCACGATGAAACTGAATCGAGTCCTATTACCAGCTTAGTCCGTGAACGCCATCTCCGTCTATATGGGCACGTGGCACGCTTCCCAAACGTCGATCTTGCCGGGAAGGACTTAACATGGAGAGGTCGGCTGCGCGGGATCTTGCTCAGGGAACCGTCGGGAGTTATAGACGGCGAGTGAGTGAAGCGACGCATCCCCGGGCGTATGCTCCCGTTAGTTAGTTAGTTCCCGTAAAAGAGGTATTCCACCCAACATCTCTATCGGTTTCCCTTTGATCAAGCCTCGATCCGGCGAGACACGAAGCCGCGGAGCCTGGCGCAGCGGGGGACGCACCCGGTCCAGGCGCCCTGACTGATAGGTCTCATTAAACTGTAAGACACACACGCCGCCCCCCTTCCTCCCTTTCCCTTCCCTTAATTCACCCATTACATTGCGTGCTTCCCTCTACGCCTCGCTGCTGTCCTCACTTTTCATTGCTCCACTCCCTTCTCTTCCCTTCCCTTTCTGGCTTTCTCTATGCTTCCCTTCCCTTTCCTTGCCTTCCTTTCCCTTCTCTTCCCTTCCCTTTTCTGGCTTTCTCTATGCTTCTCTTCCCTTCCCTTACCTTCCATTCCCTTTCCATCCCTTGTCTACATTTCCTTTCCCTTCCTCTCCTTTCTCTATGCTTCCCTTCCCTTCCCTTCCATTCCCTTCCCTTCCCTTGCCTTCCTTTCCTTTCCCTTTCTCTCCTTTCTCCATGCTTCCCTTCCCATCCCTTCTCTTACCTTGTCTTCATTTCCTTTCTCTTCCTCTCCTTTCTCCATGCTTGCCTTCCCTTCCTTTCCCTTCCAATAATTTGCATCCCTTCCCTTCCCTATGCTTCTCTTCTCTTTTCTTCCTTATCAGAAACTTTCCGTCATCCTTCTTTTCCCTTTCCTTCACTTCCTTGTTCTATGTACCGCCCTATTCCCTCTGCGCACTCCTGACAGCCTCTTCTATCTTGATTCGCATTCCCTTCTTTTACAAGGACCCTCTACTTTGCATCATTTATTCCTTTGATTTCATTCCCCCTCTATATTGTCCTCTTTCCTTTATCCCTCTAATCCTCTTTCCCTCGGTTGCTATCCCCTGTTCTTATTCTCTTTCTGCTCTTCCTGAAAAGTTCACCGCCTCCCTCCTTCCTCCTTTAAAGATCCCCCTTTCCGCTTCAATTCATTCAACCTTTACACTATCTTTTTTTTATTATTATTCAGCGACGTTGCTCCGTCTCCTCTACTCTTCCTTTTTTGTAGAGGTTCTCCATTTTGAGGTAGTTTATAAATTATACTTCCTTTCTCTTCATTTTTATTCCTTTCCTCACCCTGTACACCGCCTTCTAACCTCCACTCGTTACAGTAGGGCCCTAGATGTTCTGTTCCTTCTCCTTTGGCCATATAAACATCTCCATCTTCTTTGACATCCATCCCTGGCTTTTCTTTGTTTTCTTCCTCCACTTTATGCTCTGTACTCTTTCTTCCCTTATGCTAATTACTGCTCCCTATTCTGTTACTTCTTCCCATTTACTTATAAACTCTCAAACTTCTTTTATATTCCTCTCTTCCCTTTTTTTCTTCCTCCAATATATACGCTGTCCTCCACTTTGCTTATTGCTTTAAACTCTCAACCTTCTTTTACATCCCTCCCTTCCCTTTCTTTTCTTCCTCCAATATATACACTGTCCTCCACTTTGCTTATTGCTGCTACTAGTCTTATTTTTTCTCTCTTTATCACTGAGAAACTCCACCTATGCCCTAACACATGCCCTAGACACATCCCACACATGCATCTCCTCCAAAAACCTGCAATACCGTCTCCTTCGTTCTTTTCTTAACTTCTAATCACACACATCTATTGCCAATACACCACTGTCTTCCACCTCCCCTCTGGACAAACGCTACACTTTTTTTATATTCTTTTAGTTTCATCCACTTTCATAGCCACCCTCCACCTCGCTCCTCTTATTATTTTAGTTCGATGCACCACCTTTTCTAAACACCCTCCACCCTGCTCCTTACCATAATCTACGCACACACACACACACACACACACACACGCGTGCAACAATGGGCCTCATCACAGCGGCGGCATCAGACAATTGACAACACATCGGATCAGAGGCGATAAATTTGCAGCCACAAAGGGCGCCACCCATCATCCGCGAGGCAGCCATAGAGTGGACGCCGAGCCCGAATGAATAAACTGAAAAAAGAATGAAAGTTCCCATCAACCAGAG
Source organism: Eriocheir sinensis (assembly GCF_024679095.1). Classification (NCBI taxonomy): domain Eukaryota; kingdom Metazoa; phylum Arthropoda; class Malacostraca; order Decapoda; family Varunidae; genus Eriocheir; species Eriocheir sinensis. Next base: position 5,608,713 of record NC_066548.1, read on the forward strand.
AGAAAGAGAGAGAGAGAGAGAGAGAAGAGCGGGGACGGAGGGTGACGGGCGAAGGATTGGAGGATGAAAAAGTAGGTACCCCAAAAAGAGAACAGGAGAGAGAATGAAGGGGAGAGAAAAAGAAAGAGAGGAAGAGAAATGGAAAAGATAATAGGAAAGCAAACCAAAGGAGGAAGAGAAGATAAAGAAGAAAGGGGAGAGATAAAAAGAAAGAGAAGAAGGGAAGAGAAAGTGATAATATGGGGAACGCAAGTTGGAGGAAGAGGAAGAGCAAGATAAAGATGAACAAGAGGAAAAGAAATACATGTGAAGTGAGGAAAGAGAGAAAATAGTGGAGAGAAAAATGGGCCCTGGAGGAGAAGGAGAAGGAGGGAAAGAGGACGAAAACCAGAGAGAGAGAGAGAAAACAAAACACAAAAAAGGAAGAGAAAGGAGGGAGAGAGAAAAATAGGAGGCAGGGGGGGGAGGGGGGGGGACGAGGGATAGGACGGGGTGTTAATCGACCAATAGGGAGATAGGACGAGGCAGGGACGGCAAGTAGGAGCCGGAGGGGCCTGGGCGGCGTCTTCTGGAAGGCTCGTGTCGGCTTCAACTTGAGCTTAATTAAGTCCTGTTTATAAATCACGTCGTAATTGGGTTAATGCGGCTGTTCCGGAAGAGCGGCCCGAAGTGGAGGCCCCGCCCGACCACCGCAGCCGCCACCACCTCGCCCCCCCGAAGATGACGTGTTTAAGACTACTTTTACTACTAACCACTGCTAACTATATGCTCTTTCAGTCTTTACAGTTACTTCTACTACCACTACTACTAGCACTACTACTATTACTACTACAATTCCGTCTGATTTTAGTGTACTCCATCCTGCTCTGGCAAATGCTCCAAGTTATTTTTCCATCTTGTTCTCTATCTTTTGTTTACTAACCACTGCTAACTATATGGTCTTTCAGTCTTTACAGCTACTTCTACTACCACTACTACTATCATCACTACTATTACTACTACAATGCCGTTTGATTTTATTTAGTGTACTCCATCCTGCTCTGGCAAATTCTCCAGTTATTTTTCCACCTAGTTCTCTATTTTTTTGTTACGTTGGGCTTATAGCACCGGTAGGCTTTCGTGATTGGGTCTGTTGGTTGGCTCCAGTTCATTAGTGGCGCAGGCAAATAGTTTATTGAGGCGCCATTCCTGCTTGGCTCATGCTGTCCTCCGGAGCTCCATTTGATCCCCTTGATAGAGGTTTCGCTGAGTCCGGATAGACAGGTGGTCAATAGGATAGCATGTGCGTTGTCTTTAGCCACTCGGAGATGACTTAAACATGTCAGCTTGTAGCGGCGGGCGGGACTTGAACTCGGCTCCTCCAGGACACCGCGCCCGCAAGTTGACCACTCAGCCACCGCCTCTCCTTGCGTTCTACAATTTCAGGGCTGCCACTGTTACTTGGGCTGTCCATCTCTTATCAGTTCTAAGCATGATATGACCCGTCTATGTCCACTTCTTAGTTCTAACTGTCAGTAAAATATCTTCAATCTTCTGTCTATTCCCTCGCTTCTGTTCTCTCCATGTAATAATCTGTACTTTTTTTTCTATTCTGTTTTGTGCGCTTCCAAAGACGGTACTTCAATTTACTTCGAGGCTTCCGCAGTTTGTCTCCTATGGACGCATCAGCCAGCACTGGGATCCCGCCCGCCATTGTGGAGCTGGGCCAAGGGCTGCAGCAGACCCAATCTCTTAGGAGTTGTCCATTTGAGTGCACCCTGGGAACACCTATATTATTGTCCAATACAGGTGTCTTCTGATAGCCGTCACATCCACCTTTGCTGCCGCCTACAGTCACTACGCCACTAATATGTATAAACAAACAAACACCATTCATCGCCTCCCATATCTACCTTCACCTCCCTCTTGTCTTCCTCTTGGTTCTTTTAAACATCCCAAAATTCCTTGTCATGTCGATTTACATATCACGTGGTGGGTTTACGCCAAGTCAGCAGAGTTTAGATTTGACAAAAAGACAAACAAAAACAGGTTCTCGAATAATGCAGCGGGTGACGGAACAGATTCAGTGAGTAAGGAGTGAGTGAAAACACGACCTAAATGAAAAAAGATGTTGAATAAACGTATATATGAGGCTCTCAGGGCTCTTGTATAGCCCATCCAGTCAGCGTGCTGGAAAACATTTAACAACAAACAACAAGCTGGCTGATGGTGACCACAAAGATTACAAGACCTATATAGAGAACGGGACCAAGCACATGGAAGACTACCTACATTATTTATACCCTTTTCTTATGTAGCGAAAGGAATTGGATATGTAAAACCTCAGATAACCAGAAAGCGAAATTAAATTAGAGCCGGAACAGGATGGAGGACATTAACAACAGACAGAGGTGGAGAAATTTGGGAAAAGTGTTAGTATATGAGTGGACTAACGATGATGATATGGATGATGATGATGATGATAATGGTGATGTATTAGAGACAAGCCCAGGTAGAATACATGAAACGCACGTCTACAGGTGAGTCCAGAAGAAAGTCAGTGCAGGAAAAGTGAGTGTCAGGTGTTTAATTAGTGAAATCAGGCTACTTAATGATATCACTTATAACGAAATGAAACCAACTAACACTATCAAAACAATACTTAAATTACTACTACCGCCCCTACTACTACTACTACTACTACTACTACTACTACTAAAACTACTACTACTACTACTACTACTACTGCTACTATCGCTACCATTACTACTGTCACCACTGCTATTTCTACTTTTTTTATAGCCCCTCCATCACCATTAACTATCACCTCCTCTTCCGGCGCCTCCTCCTCCTCCTCCTCCTCCTCAACCTTCCGTCACTACCCCCATCCCTCAGAGCCGCCACCGCCACTCCCAAACCACCACCAGCGTATGAATGATCACGGGTCCTCCGACTTGAGTGATGGCTACCCTCATACTTTCGGAGTGAATCGGAATGAGAGTAACGAGAGATAATGAGTCGAGAGGAGGAAGGAAGAGCTGCATCGAAGAGGAGAACGAAATCGGGGTATATAAAGGGAGAGGAAGAGGTTGGAAATAGTTTGAAGAAGGTAAAGGAAAGGAAAGATTGTGCAAAGAAGAGGAGACAGCAAAAAGGAATGAGAAAAGGAGAGGGAGTTTGAGTGAGGCAAAGAAAATGGAAGAGGATAAACAGAGAATTGCGTAGATGAGATAATTGACAGAGGGAGTAAAGGAAAGAGAAGGTAAAAAGAGAAAATGGAAAAAAATGGAGAGAGAGAGAGAGGACTGGGTAGGGGAAGTGAAAGGGGAGGTAATGGAGAGAGCGTGGGTTAGGGGAAGGGGAGGAGAGAAAGGGGCGAGAGGGGGAGGAGGGGGGACGAAGGGGCCACGAAGGGAGGACGAAAAGACGAAGTTACTCTCTATACTAAAGTCTTCTATGGCGACTTTCTTTTCTTCGGTGTTACAATGAGGTCTTTGGCGCTTCTAAAAACACTCCTTCATTGTCTCGTGGTAGTCTGTCTGTCTGTCTGTCTGTTCGTGTCTCCGCTTGTTGCAAATCACCCTTTTCATATCTTTCTTTTTTATCTTTAGTAACCTTCAAATTTCACTAAGATGATTTTTTGGTGATTTGTTTTTGTGTTGTTGTTTTTCGTGGTTTGAATAAGTGGATCTCTTTTTTTTTCTTTCTCTTCTCTCTCTCTCTCTCTCTCTCTCTCTCTCTCTCTCTCTCTCTCTCTCTCTCTCTCTCTCTCTCTCTCTCTCTCTCTCTCTCTCTCTCCCCACACACACACACCACCACAGCCCTATAATAAATATGCAAAAAACAAAACAAAAGACAAACGCGTCACTTTCTTCTCTTTGCTCATCCATAAGTTCAAGATTCCGAGAAGGTTTCAAAGTCCCCAGAAGCGAATCGAAAGTCCTGTCAACACCGCTTCCTTCGCCCGCGTGACTCCGAGCAGCCGCGGCAGAATAATAATGATGATAATAATAATAATAATAAGGGGGGAAAATACACGTCTTAAACAGGTTCCAAGAAAATTATTAACCGCTGGAACGAGACTGAGAGTTGGGCGCGAGTTTTTAAGCAGAGTTGGATCAGTGATTATTTGTAGTAGTAGTAGTAGTAGTAGTAGTAGTAGTAGTAGTAGTAGTAGTAGTAGTAGTAGTAGTAGTAGTAGTAGTAGTAGTAGTAGTAGTAGTTAAGCTTGGTAGTCTCCTTAACTTTCTTTTCCTGTTTTCTTCGTCTGTGTTTGTTATTTCACATTTTCTTTCTTCCTCCATGCTGCGGGGGGCGGGGGTGGGGGGGTGGGGGGAGTGGTTCAATATCTCTCTCTCTCTCTTTCTCTTTCATGTTTTTTTTTCTCTCTCTCTCTCGTTCTCATTCTCTGTCTTTCTCTCTCTCTGTATAAGATTTTAACACGTCATCCTTATCTCTTCCCCTCCCCATCTACGGCTACTCTTTCTGTTCCCTCATCATCCCCATTCTCTCTTCCCATTCTCTTCTTATACCCTTTCTCTTCCCCTTCTCGTCAATCTGTGCCTTCCCTTTCTCCTCTTCCGCCTCTGTCTTCCCTCCTCCTCCTCCTCCTCTGGCTGGTCTCGTTTCACGGTACGCCCCGCCCAGAGCGAGGCCCTTCTACCCTCTCTTCTCCCTTCTCTTCATTCAGCCAGAACGCCACACACTCTCTCATTCATTGACACGCACGCACACACACACAGTTACACACACACACACACACACACACGGACGGACGGACGTAATAGCTGCCCATTCATAAAGGTGTCACAGCCCAGATGCCGCTCCTTCAATCATGCCCTCACGTTCTCTGCCCTCTCTTCCGGCCGTAGTTTAATCGCCTCTTTAAAAGTCCCCCTTTCTCTCCCTCTCTCCTTTCCCTTCCCTCACTCTCCCTCACTCTCCCTCACTCTTATTTCCCGCTACTTCACTCTCCTTTATTTACTCATCTTCCTTTTTCCCATCAGATTTATTTACGTGCCTCTCATCTTCCATTCCTTTTCCTTTTCCTTTCTTTTATCCACTTTTCTATACTTCTAACCTTCCCTTTTCTCTTTGTTTTCAGTCTTGCTTTTTCCCGTCAGTCTCCTCTGCCTTTTATCATCCACTTTCCTTGATTTCTCTCGTAATTATGTATCATTTATCTTTCTTAATTCCAATTTTCTCCATGTCTGACCTCGGCCCACTGCTCTCCATTCTACATTCCTCCCTCCTCAAATTAGTCCCCTCCACTTATCATCATATATTCTCTTTCACTTCTTTTATGTTTGTTTCTATTCTCTTTCTTCATGTCCTCTTAACTTCTTTGCTTGTTCACTACTATCTCTTTTAATCCCTTCCTCCGTTACTTCTCTCATACCTTTCCTTTTCATTATAATTTTAACCCTTTTTCCCATACCCCTTATACCTATCTGGCCTCCTTTCTATACTTTTCTTATCTCTCTGCTTCTTTCCTTTTCATTCCCCTTTTTCATTTATCTCTTCCCTTCTCTTATCTTCTCTCTTCCCCTTCTTCACATCCGTTCCCTTCCCTCAAAGTCTAATTCTTCCATATCTAGGTTATCCTTTTCCTCTCTTCTTCTCTATGTTTCCCTTTTCCTTCATTCTCTTTTTCACATTTCCTCCTTTCTCATAGTCTCCACCACTTTCCCTGTCTATCTTTTCTAATCCCGTCCTCCTCCTCCTTCTCTCTCCCTCTTCCCTTTCTCCCCTCATTCTACATCCACTCCTCCTTCCTACCCCCTTCCCCTTTCCCCTTCCCTCCCTCCCGGACCTTTCACACGAGGTCCTGCGGCCGATCAGACAATATATCATTAAGGGAAAAGTTAATTCTAAAGGTGAAATTCTTAATGCCAGGTGCGAGGGAGGTGTGAATCGCGGGGTGTGAGGGGACTGGCTTGTGTAGAGGTGAGGGGAAGGAGGACGCTGGTGTGAGGGAGTGAGGGAGGGAGTGAGGGAGTAGATGAGGGAGAATGGGAGTTTTTTTTGGAAGGGAGGAAGCTCAAGGGCAAGAAACAAAAAAACAAAAAAAAACAAAAAAAACAGGAAGAAAAAGACCCGTTAGACACTACAAATGAAAGAAACCAGAACAAAAGGCTACAGAAGGAGGAGGAGGAGGAGGAGGAGGAAGGGAAAGGTAAGAGAAGAAGGGAGGAAGAGATTAGAAAAGATGAAGTAAACAGGGAAAGTGACTGAGGGCGTGAGAAAAGAGGAGCTGAATGAAATGAATGGAGAGGAGACGTGTGTAAAGTGAGATGAAATGAAAAACACAGATATAGAAGAAAAGGGGTTTGAGGATACGGAACGGTAAAGGAAAAAAGGAAAGAGAGAAAGAACAGAGAAATGAAGGAGGAGGAGAAGTGCGTAAAGATGAAATGATATGAAAAATAGGGGTTTGAGGATAAGGACGCGGTAAAGGAAAAAAAGGAAGAGAGAAAAAAACAAAGAAAGGAGAGAGAAACAAAAATGGGAATGAAGAGGGATGGAGTATGGGAGTGGGTGATGGAGTGGGTGAGGAAATGACGAGGATATGAGAACACACAATCCTTCATATATACCTAAATACGTACAATCAGAGCAGACAGAGGGTAGCTACGCGTGCACCTACCTACGGAGAGAAAATTCCAGTGTGAGCAATTAGCAGAAAACAAGGAAGTCGTCGAGAGAATGTTAAATGTGACATACGAAAAAATATCAAAAGAATTTATGCCAAGCTTGAAGATGGACGCAAATTAAACTAATGCACACACGAATTGTTAAGGAGGGAGAGCACTCATACACGAACGCAAAAACTCACAAACACACACACACACACACACACACACACACACACACACACACACACACACACACACACACACACACACACACACACACACACACATTCTCTTTAATCTAAATTGTACCTTCAGAATACGTAGCTCGGATCAACACATTAATTATACCTCCATAAAAAATTCCATCAATAATTGATTTAGTAATAAGTTATCATTAAGATCACTGCTCTACTTAGTCTGGACGAGGAAGAGAATGTAAGTATTAAATATGCATACACAAGGAACACGAAAATAGACAGACAGACAGAAAGAGACAGACAGAGAGACAGACACACACACACACACACACACACACACACACACACACACACACACACACACACACACATCCACCCCGTCCCCCCCCCCTCCCCCACCCCCCCACCCCCTCCCTCTCCATCCCCACACACCACCCCCTTCCCCTTCCCCTCCTCCACACAGTCGTTCATGATATGTAGAAAGGTTCAAAACAACAACTTTAATTGGCCATAAGCTATCGAGTCTCCCCGTTTCCGAAAAGAAAACTGCAGCGAAACGACATTCCTGGTTGTCGCGGCGTTAGTAAAAGTGTTCGTCCCCCTCGGCGGGTATCGAAGCCCTGCCGCCCGCCCGCCCACCTACACCAGCGAGCCAAGGGATGACGCTGCTCCATGCGGGGGTAAACGGAAATTTTGGGCAGAACGAGTGTGTGTGTGTGTGTGTGTGTGTGTGTGTGTGTGTGTAAAACCATCATATTTTTCATGTCTTTCCTAATTTTCTCTTTTTCCTTTTTTCCTCCTTTCTGGGTTTTTTTCTTATCATTTTCCTGTCCCCTCTGTGTGTGTGTGTGTGTGTGTGTGTGTGTGTGTGTGTGTGTGTGTGTGTGTGTGTATAGAAAGCTAGCAAGGAGGGAAGGGAAGGGGGGGGTAGTGGAGAGGGGAGGTACACACATATCCCCCCCTCCCCCCTTCGCCCCCCCCCCCTTGGAGTACACTAACATGTCTGACTCGCCAAAATATTAATCTCCATTGTTTACACTCGTGCCTCCAACTCTCGGGAATATTCAGCGCGGTTTGTCTCTTTGTTTGCTCGCCGCTTTCAACTCGCCTCAACATCAGCCAGTATCATTCACGCGGCTAACTTAACTTTCCCGTAACGTCATAACATGTATTCACGTGTTTTCCTTCTTTGTTTTCTCTATTTTTTCTCTTTTGTTTTTGTCCTACGTTATCTTTTCGTAAAACCATCACTCGTGTTTTTATTTCTTTTCTCTTTTTCTTTTCTTTCGTTTTTTTTCTTTTCCTTTTTTTCTTTTTGTTTTCTCTATTTTTTTCCTTATTTTCTTTCTCCTAAGTTATCCCTCCGTAAACCCATCAATCGTCCTATATTTTTTTCTCTCTATTTCTATTACTTTTTTCTAACTTCATTTTCCCCCAAAACCATCATATGTCTTTTTTTTCTTTACTTTCTCTCTTTTCCTTGTTTTCTTTCTTCTTCTAACGTCACTTTCCTATAAAATCATATACGTTCACGTTTTTTTTCTTTATTTTCTCTTTCTTATTTTCCTTCTTCCTTTGTTTTTTGACTTTCCTGTCTTTATTTTCCTATGGCAAAAGAGAGAAACCAAAGAGGAAACAAAGTCGAGGAACAGCCTCCACAAAATGAAGACAAAAGTTTCCAAAAAAAGCATAATGATTTTCGGGGAGGCGTTTTAATCAACATTCTCCTCTTGGAAGTGTTAAGTCAAATGCTAAGCCCCTCGTTGCGTCGGCGCTCATATTGGTCTCTTTAGCCCTTAACCCGTCCGCTGCGATTGGCACGGATTTGGCCTTCACTGGTAGCGTGGTAACATATTGTCCCAGGCCTTTCTCTGCCTCTGTGGTGGATAGTGGAGTGTTTCCCATGTGGTATTGGTGTGCTGGATATCCTCTCCCAAGGTGCAGGACTTTACATTTTTCTTCATTGAATTGTAGCGGCCACTTTTTGTTCCACTCCTGTAGCTTTATGAGGTCTGACTGTAGGAAATCCGCCGTCTAGGGGTTAAGCATCTGTAGTGGGCAAGAATCAATCACCTCGGGACATAGGGCAGGCGTGATATCCGGGTTACCTCAGCTTACCTTCCCCAGATTTCCCCAGGTACTCAATCATCTACCAGCCCGAATGGGAAGATGAGCAGCCGGGTGGGATATCAGCTTGTCCAGGCCCACACCACGGAGAAGCAGGGTTTATTAAGTCGTAGAAAGAAGGAACCAGTTAATAAACATAAAGTAAATGTTAAAAAAATATCTCTGGGGCCAGCAATAGGTGTTACGTAGGCACGGGGAGGCTCAGTGACGTGCAAGGCATAACCGGACGCACGTTACGATGGTTTAGGCAGCGCAGGTGAGGCCGCGGCTGTGTGCTGGAGGGTGAAGGGCTGATCGTCGGTACTCTGCATCGCCCTCACGTTGGTCACTCGTACCTCTCGTGCTATTTCTGACCCCCACTTCCCCTCGGCCTCAGACAACTCTTTTATGCACACCGCAGCGATCAGAGAAGCCCCCAAGCACACGTCATTGACATGGGTTTCGTGGGTGTAGTGGTCATTCCCAGGGGTGGTTTTATGGCCCCGGTGGCAGTTTGACGATGCTTCTGTACCACGAACCTCAAAAAACACTCATTAGGACACGGTTGATCTCCTCTTCGGCCTTTGGGAGTAGTTGATATGAGAGGGAGAAGCGTTTGAGCATGCCGGCCTAAGACTAAGGGGGAGATAGGAAGGAATTGAGACACAAAATAAGCAATAGGTAAGCGAGAAGCAAAGTAAAAGAGAGGAGAGAGGGGCGGAGGGTGCATGAGCAAACAATAAATAAGGAAAAGTAGTTTGAAAAATGCTGTGAAAACGTTGCTCTGCGCTCCCAGCATGGCCGCCAGCGTTGCTCGGAGGGACGACAAATTGTTGGTGTGGTGTGTTGAGGCTTTTAAGGAATAACTGGAGTGTTTGTGAGCCAACTAGATGACGTTTCAGAGGGTTCAGCGGGTGTATATTATATTCTACCTTCGTCATTCTTCTTTCTTTTTATTTTTTCTTCTTTTCCTTTCTACCTCTTTTTCTCTTTTGTGTTTGTCTGTTGTGTTTTCTCTTCGACATTCTTATTTTTTCTTTTTCTTTCCCTTTCATGTTCTCCCTTTCCTTCCCTTTCTACCTCTTTTTCTCTTTTGTGTTTGTCTGTTGTGTTTTCTCTTCGACATTCTTATTTTTTCTTCTTCTTTCCCTTTCATGTTCTCCCTTTCCTTCCCTTTCTACCTCTTTTTTGTTACCAGTCTTCCTTTGTAACTTTTTCCTTCCTTCGTCCCTCTTTCTTCTTCTTTTTCCTCTTTTCCTTCATATACATTCCTTTCCCTTTCATCCTGTTCCCTCTCTTTCCCTTTTTTTCCTCTTTTGGTTGATATCTTTCCCGTGTAACTGTGTCCTTCCTTTGTCGTTTTCTCTTCTTTTTCTTTCTTTTCCTCTTTTCCTTCGTATGCCTCCCTTCCCTGTCATATTTTCCCTCTCCTCCCCTTTCTTTCTCTCTCTGTAGCTGTCTTTCTCCTTCTTTTTATTTTCCAAGCTCCACTCCATCTATTTCCATTTCCTCTTTTCCTCCGTAATTTCCTCTCCTTCTCCTTTTACATTGCTTCTTATTCTTTCCTTCTATTTTTTGGGTGGGTCCTAGCTCCAATCCATATCTTTCCATTACTCCCATTCCTCCATATCTTCATTTCCCTTCCTTTTTTCATCCTCCATTCAATCCCTTTCTTCCTTTTTCATTCTTCCATTCATTCCTTTTCTTCCCATTTTGCTTCCTTCCTCCTTTCCGCTGCAACTCCCTCTCCCTTCCGCCAGTCATCCTCTTCTTCCCTTTTTCCTTCCTCCTTCCCTTGTCATGGTTCGCGGCACGTCTCACCCGGCGGAGGCCCAGGCAGAGTGCGAGGCAGAGAAGAAAAAAAAAAGAAGAAAGTTTACAAGTGAAAGTTGAGGTAGGCGCTATGTGTGCCGAGGGGAAGGTGACACATGGCGCTCACACACACACACACACACACACACACACACACACACACACACACACACACACACACACACACACACACACACTAACCCCCAACCCCCCCAGCCTTCCCCCCCCACACACACACGACACAATTTACACCTGTGTGGGCTCGTGGGCTCGTGAATAATAAATCTGTTGTTAGTCGACGCTTTTCCTTAAAACAAGTATATATATCAGCAAGACAACACACACGGACGACACGAGAAAGATGAATTATGTTATTAGCAGGCGGTTCGCGGCGTGGGGGCGGGGGAGGTTTGTGGGACTGTGAGAAAGGCTGAGGTGTGGGGCCTGGAAGCGCTGTAACGAGGGAAAGGGGATATTGGGCTTTAGGATATGGATTATATAGGTTGCTGTCGCTGTTGGCGCAGAATACGAAGAATTATGGAGCTATTACACTCTCTATTTTAAGAACTAGAAATTTATACGGTGTTCAAACATTTGGGCTACTTCACTAAACGTCTTTGTGAACATTTCCTATATCTACGTGGATCTTTGTTACCTGATAGACTGTAGAGATGTAGTGCTTTGTTACGACAGCTCTATAAGTACCAGGCTCTAAGAAACTCAACCAAGACTTAGAGGTCATATTGTTCTGGGACTCATTTCTGTGGAAGCTAAAGTGGTGAGGAGCTTCGGCCCTTTTTATATATAGTATGTTTGTTTTTTACGGACCATTTTATCTTTTGTGTTTATGTTCATAACAGTTGTTTTGCTCAATAAATATTACAATACCAAATGATGTGTCTGTGGGCCCGTAGAGTTGGGGGTTCGTGGGGGGTTGCAGGGTGGGTGGTGTGGGCGTGGAGGGGGTGGGTGTGGGCGAGGAGGGGGTGGGTGTGGGCGTGGAGGGCGTGGGTGGACGCGAGGAGGGGGTGGGTGTGGGGTGGAGGGGTGGGTGTGGGCGTGGAGGGGGTGTTTGTGGGTGAGGAGGGGGTGGGTGGGCGCGAGGAGGGGGTGGGTGTGGGCGCGAGGAGGGGGTGGGTGGGCGCGTGGAGGGGGTGGGTGTGGGCGTGGAGGGGGGGGTGTGGGCGTGGAGGGGGTGGGTGTGGGCGTGGAGGGGGTGGGTGTGGGCGTGGAGGGTGTGTGTGTGGGTGAGGAGGGGGTGGGTGGGCGCGTGACCCTCGACGGAAGCTCTTTAAGACATACCTACTCGTTGGAGAAAGTATTCTTCTACCCCTACCTCTTCCCCCCCCCTCTTTCCTCCTCCGGTACCCCCCTTCTCTCCCACCTCCCCACCCTGCATACCTCCCCACCTCCACTCATTCACTCAATCCTCTGCCACCTTACCCTCCCTTCCTCCCTGTCAACTCTCCCTCCTCCCTCAATCCAGTAATTATTTCCCGTCCATCCTCCTCTTCCTCCTCCCTTCCGTCTTCCCTCCCCTCCACTCCCCATTCTCTTTTATTCATTACCTCCAGTTCTCCTTCTTGTCCCTCTTAATTTGCCTGCTATTCTTCTTCTTTTTTTTTTTACAACAAAGGACACAGCTCAAGGGCACACAAAAAAAGTAAACAATAAAAATAAGCCCGCTAGTCGCTGCTCACAAAAAGAATCTAAAGAGGTGGCCGAAAGAGAGGTCAATTTCGTGTTTCTTTTTTCTCTATCCTTTCTTTGTCTCCTTTATCCATCTTTCCCTTAACATCATCTTATCTTACGGACACCTCTCTCTCTCTCTCTCTCTCTCTCTCTCTCTCTCTCTCTCTCTCTCTCTCTCTCTCTCTCTCTCTTCCCCTCTTTACTTCCTCCTTTCCTTCTTCTACGTTACAGCTCTCCACCCCCCTTCCTCCCCCTTCTCTCCCCGCCTCGTCCCCTTCCATCCTCGCCATTCACACGTCCCAGCGAAAATAAAAAAATAATCACCTCAGTTTTCGTTCTAATTAACTACCTGTCTGTCGCTATATATTGTACTTCTAGGGTTGTTGTTGCTGTTGTTGTTGTTGTTAATGACACGATAACAGCTGCTAATACTAATACTTCTACGACTACTGCTGCAGAACGTTTCTAATCGATCGAAATAACGAGTCAGGGGGAGAGCAAGTTATTTTCTCTTCCGTTTCCATAAAAAAAATGTTCGTGCAGTCTTAAAACGAATAAACTCGATCAAAAATACGTCCCAATAACTTAGAGAGACAGTTAATGGCTCGCATACATTTTACTTACTGGTATTCTTGTCTACCTATATAATTAACTTTCTGTATGTGTTTACGAGACTCCCTTTCTCTATCTCTCTATCCATCTCTCACTTGACTATAGAGAGCAATGTAAAAGATAAGATGTTTCCTCTAACAAGAAAAAAAAATGCAGAAGGATGGATGGATTGGAAGAAAGGAAAGAAGGAAGGAAGGAAGGAGGGAAGGAAGGATGAAGAAGAAGGAAGGAAGGAAGTGAAATTAAGGAAAGAAGGGAAGAAGAGAGGAGGGAAGAAAGGAAGGAAGTATGGAGAGGAGGAGAGGAAGGAAGGAAGGAAGGAAGGAAGTATGGAGAGGAGGAAAGGAAGGAAGGAAGGAAGTGAAATTAAGGAAAGAAGGGAAGAAGAGAGGAGGGAAGAAAGGAAGGAAATTGGGAGAGTAGGAAAGGAAGGAAGGAAGGAAGGAAGGAAGTGAAATTAAGGAAAGAAAGGAAGAAGAGAGGAGGGAAGAAAGGAAGTATGGAGAGGAAGAAAGGAAGGAAGGAAGGAAGTATGGAGAGGAGGAAACGAAGGAAGGAAGGGAGATAGGAAGAAAGTGAAATTACGGAAAGAAAGGAAGAAGAGAGGAGGGAAGAAAGGAACTATGGAGAGGAGGAAAGGAAGGAAGGAAGGAAGGAAGGGAAGGGAGGAAGGGATGAAGGAAGGGCGACAGGAAAAACTCCGCTAGGACTCCTGTTGGGACGTAGAGAGTGAAAGTCTGTTGGTGAGTTGTTTATTTAATTTGGCGTTAGCGAGACGTGCTGGCGGTGTGCAGGGCGAGGCATTCTCCCTGTCTGTCTGTCCGTCTGTCTGTCTGCCTTTTAAAACCTCTGTCTCTCTGTTTGGGTCTCTGCCTGTGTCTCTATGTGTGTATTCGTGTGTGTGTGTGTGTGTGTGTGTGTGTGTGTATTTATGTCGTGTAATGTGATTGTTGTTATGTTATTAGCACAATGAGAGAGACCAGCTAGACCGATCTCTCTCTCTCTCTCTCTCTCTCTCTCTCTCTCTCTCTCTCTCTCTCTCTCTCTCTCTCTCTCTCTCTCTCTCTCTCTCTCTCTCTCTCTCTCTCTCTCTCTCTCTCTCTCTCTCTCTCTCTCTCTCTCTCTCTCTCTCTCTCTCAACTAACATATCGGTGTGTGCAAGGGAACACAGGAGCATAACAATCGCTGTGTTTGTCTGTTTGAAAAGAAGCCCTAATTGCTTGCTCTATATGGGTCGCTGGCGCCGTGGCTTGTGTGTGTGCTTGAGAAAGAGATCTGGTAATGATTGATGGACTTCCTGGTGTTTAAGATGGCGCAACGAATCTATTTACTTAGCTGTAGTGATGTCTGTATTCTTAAGTCGGGTAAACAAACGCATTAGTCTCGCTTTCCACTCTTCCTACTCATTCTTCCTCCTCCTCCTCCTCCTCCTCATTCCTCGTATTAACGCATTTGTCAACCTTTCCTTACATTCTCCTAATTTCACTTCATCCTCATTCTCCTTATTCCTCGTATTAACGCATTTTTTTTACCCTTCCATACATTCTCCTCACTCTTCCTCCTCCTCATTCTCATCCTCCTCATTCCTCATATCCCTTTCGAAAACGGAATAAAAAAAACGAATGTACCTTTTGTAATCGTCTTCCCCTTTTTCCTTTCGCAATGGCAATCACTCAAAAGCTAACAGGATTTATATGATTGCGTTGAAAATATGACTAGTAGGATATTTTTTGTACCAAGATTTCATAATAATCATCATCATCTCAGTTCTAAAAATACAACGACGAAAGCGCAATGTCCCACGCGTAAAAATAGAAATGAAGATCTGTATTCCGGATCGACTTGACTCTCCTCCTCCTTTCATCGCTTAAACCAGGGTGCGTCCGCGTCGTATTTTAGGCGTAAAGAATAAGAATTAAATGAAATCCGAGTGTTACGCATGCAGCCTGCCCCGCCCAAACACCTGCCCGCCCCCCATTACCCCGCTCACCTGCAGGGACCGTAAACAGACAGACAGACAGACACAGTTTAATCGAAGTGTGTCAACCTTTCACGTCGTCCTCTTTTATTGAATCACTCGTAAAGACAACGGTAAAAAAATCGTGTTCCCTCAAGTGCGTGTATTTACTTTAACAAGGTACGCAATTGTAAAGCCCGAAGTGTAAGGTACAATCTGTTGCAACATCGGCAGTACGGTCCGTGGTCCCAGACGCTTTCGGCTCTCAGCAAATATTTCCAAAGTCCACAGTGGTACGTGTTCGGGTTCTCAAGAGTACTAAACATGCTGTACTACTTGCTTTCAAACTTTCAATCTGCAAGTATGTTCGCTCCATATCTAATCTTTCAATCTGCAAGTATGTTCGCTCCATATCTAATCTTTCAATCTGCAAGTATGTTCGCTCCATATCTAATCTTTCAATCTGCAAGTATGTTCGCTCCATATCTAATCTTTCAATCTGCAAGTATGTTCGCTCCATATCTAATCTTTCAATCTGCAAGTATGTTCGCTCCATATCTAATCTTTCAATCCGTATGTCTCTTTGCTCCTCTCTCTTCACGCTCATGGTGCAGAAGTCTTGTCAACAACCTCTTCGACAGCCTTATCTAGTGTGGGTGTGTACGCCCCGAAAAGTTTGAGAATATGGACCTACGAAGGGATATATATATATATATATATATATATATATATATATATATATATATATATATATATATATATATATATATATATATATATATATATATATATATATATATATATATAAAAAAGCGATTCCAAACACCAGATGCATGGGGTAAGTTTTCTACTAAATTTCGTCAATAAAAACATTTCATTTTTTTTAGGAGAATTTATGTACTGAAACCCAATCTCTTTATTTCCACAATTTTTCTACTCGCTGATGTGTCTCTGAAGCTGAACAAGAAACTCCTACATGAAAAAAAATGTGAAAAATACAAACAAAAGTAGCCACCAAAACTTCTTGAATCCTTATTTATCATTAAGGGCGGGGAGCAGCTCACCACCCGCCACGACCATCAACAGACTGGAGTGCTCCATGATGGATCACGCTTCATCAAGCCCAGAAGACTCATGAGACAGCAAAGCGATACATTTATAGTGCTGTTCACTAGCTGCTCGTGACGTCAACCCGGTGTCTTAAAGTTATTATTTAAGGAGGAAGAGGAGGAGGAGGTTAAGGGATTATCAAGTCATGGCACTGTACACACTGCATGGACGTTGCAGTGAACAGACGTGCTTTCCTGAGCTCCAGTACCTGGTACTCAACAAGTGTAACCAGTCACTGGACGTGGACATTCATAAAAATGTAAGTAGTCTCTGGAAGTGGTAGCGAACAGTTGTGCTTTACGTGTCATCCAGTATCTACTCCTAGAGAATACGAGTGACTGTCACTAGCTGACACGAGACTACCCACTAACAATAATGGATCCTGAGGCAGCTAAAATGCTTACTGAATCGCAAGAAAAGACATTCCGTACTGCGATGGACATAATTGTGGAACAACTGGAATCAAGAATATAGCTTCTAGAAGGAAGAGCGACTGAACTCATCAAAATGTTTGGAATTCACTCAGGCCAATGTACATTCATTACGAAGTGAAGTGAAACTTTATCGGAAATAGTCAGTGAAAAAACTATAACAACTGAAGAGAAAAATCACGGATCGTGGCATATGAAAAAAAGACAGAATCACCAGGAAGACTATGGCGGACGTAATAATCTTCGCGTAATTGGTACAGAAGAACAACCAGGGGGTGAATCCTGGGATCACTAATCAATAGCGGTCACCCAGCGATGAAGATTGAACGAGCACACCGAGTGGGTCCCGGCGTTCCCTCGTGTCCTCGGACGGTTGTTGCCAGGTTTGAGAGGCTCGGAGACCAAGAAGCAGTCGTAAGGAACGTAAGGACACTCAAAGCAACAGGAGTGTACGTACATCCATGAAAATCTGTGTGCAGCATCACACGATCTCAAGAAAAATTAATTGCCCCTCTTGAAACAAGCCTGGAAGGAGGGTGAAATTGCGTTCTTTAAGCATACAAAATTAATCATAAAGGAAAGAGCCGGGCAATGGCCGTCATCCTAGGGAGCAACTGGTGCTGGTGGTGCCAGAGCTGGTGCTGGTGGTGCTGGAGCTGGTGGTGCCGGTGGTGCTGGTGCTGGTGGTGCTGGTGCTGGTGCAGTGGTCTCTGAGGCCGATGAGGTGCCTGGCTCTGGTGGCCTGGAAGCAGATAAAGGTTTAAGCAGCCACAGATGACTCTCAGGGTCCGTAATAAGAAGTAGGCGACACCGACACTGTATGTTTTCTTATTTATTTCATATATCTTTATATATGGATAATAACTTGTGTGTCTAATGAACTACCTTTTTCATCTCCTGATGATGAAGGGATGATAATTATTCTACTCGACACTTCTAATTTACTTCCCTCAGTAAACAACTTTCAAGAATTAGAATATGATCCTTTTGCCTTCTGTGATAAGTATAATGATGACATTGATGTAAATCGGTTCTTTGCCAACAGAAAACGCCTACATGTTCCGAGTCAGAATATGTTTATGATGACAGTCTATCACCTTCTTGCAGCAACTCTACTACTGTGTGCACCAAGAACACACGTTCACTTACAAACAAAAAATCTTCAATAATACGGAGACAAGACTAGACCTCCACCTAACATCACCCTATCATTTACCTGGATATTCGACGTATATAAAATGAAGAAATACATATGATGGAGGCGTGGCTTTACATATTTCCAGGGACTTCCACTTAATAATGCAAATACTTGATTCCTATATTGAATGCTCTGGTGTTGAAATTCATATTTCTGGTAAGAAACACCTGGTTATAATCTATAGACCTTCAAGTGGCAATATTAATATCTTCGTAAATACAATGGATGATGTTCTCACTATTGCACATGGCAAAGAACACAAAGGTATACATATCTTCGGGGATTTTAATTTGGACTTACTCAAGAGTAATGACAACGCTGTATCAGAATTTGTTAACCTGATGTAATCATTTCCTTTATTTCCATTAATAAATTAACGAATTAGAGTAATAAATACCTCCGCAACACTCACAGGTCACATATTATGGTCTTCACACCTGGAACACAATACTGGAAACTACATGACAAACACAGACCTAATCAGGCCCCTTTCACACGAGCGGAATCTGCCGCAGTAAAGAGTACCAACCGGGAAGGCATCTAGGTTTAATTAAAGGGCGAACTCTATAAATCCGCGGACCTTAACTCTCGTCTTTAGAAAACGGGATTATTATCAGTTTTTCTGCAATTCCTTCGCCGCTATTTGATCGATTTTAATAAGTGATACATCATTGGAAATAGGAACTAAAGCACAAGGTTTTGGTACAACGTTTTCTCTTTATTCAAGATACAATTGTCGGAAAAAAATGAATACCGTTAGATACACCAACAAAATTGGAAAAATTCTCATTATTTCAGAAAAGCAAAATTTAAAATTTCCTTGGATGGATCCTTAGTATTCTTCTTTAAGTTTGTTTGGTATTTTTTCCAGCAGCGTAGGTTATTAGATGAGAAAAAAATTGGGAGTTGACTTTTGTTAAAAGATTACATTTTGTTTTTTCCTGCTATTATGTATCGACTTATAGATCTGAAAGTAAGCGTTTATTACTTCCCCAAAGCCATACATTTCACATGAATATAATCATAATTATACGTTAATTATTTAAGACATGGCGGGCGCTCCCTTTAATCACTCATTGTGCAGAGGTGTGTTTAATGAACCCACGCAGTGCAACCTTCCTATTTGAATCACTGCATAAATCTGTATTCATTGTGTAAGACAAAACTACTAGTTTCATCATACAGGAGTCAGGAGGGCTGCTGCCGAGCCCATCAGAAGGACTGCCGCCGGGAAGATGCCACTGGCAGCTGCGGACGGGACCAAGATGGTGCGTGTGGCGGTGGCGGCGGTGTTGGTGGTGGGGTGTGTGCATCACCTCCCCGCCACCGCGGCAGGACAGCCCTCAGTGTTCTACGTCAACAGTGTTTCTCTTGGCAACTACTTAGAAAAACCAGGGATGACGATAGACAGCAAGGATGCCTACCTGACGATAAGCGCCAAAGATAAATGTAAGCACTCAAAATTACAATAGACGGCTTGCATTATTTCACCTCAACTGTAGTACAATAATTTATTACGATGCACTTCACGTGTTTGATCTCCCCAAACATCCATGAAATAAATGTTTTCCGAACCATCAATTAACATTATTTTAATATTCACTGAGGTTGGTTTCATCACGTCTCTTTATGTGGATCATGTACTTTCTGAACACTCAAATGTTCAATGTCAAGACCAGCACCTGATCCACTGAGTATACCTTCTTAGGCCTCGCCAGAGCAGGCCGGGTAAGTCGTGAGGCCGTGAGTTCTCCCGTTTCTAAGCCCGGTGATTAACACTTTCCTCGTCTCATCCTCCTCTGCACAGGCAGCTGCCGGGCCGCGTGCCGGACACATCCTCGCTGCGTAGCCGCTGCCATAGTGCCTGATGGGCAGGCATGGCAGTGCCGTCTGGCCGACGAGGGACCAATCTTCATTAACGTCACGGAGGATCCCGAAGCGACCTATGTCTTCTGGGAGAGTACGTTTTTAGTTTACCTTATTTAATATTTCATTTCCTTTTTCCATAATCTGCAACAACGAGCTGTTATTTGCCTGCTTCAGTTTCATCTGTTTCCTGTTCCATCACAGAATCACTGCCAGAGAATCTCTATTTCGGATTGGGAAAGGACAGAATGCTGTACCTGGTCGAGAAGTTCAGAAACAAAACATTCCAAGAAGCCAAAAACTTTTGCAGACGCATTCCTGGACACCGACTGGCCATGACAAAAACCAGGAATAGTTTTGACGCGTTGGTTGACATCATTAAGGAAACCGGTATGTTGTTTCCTGTGCTAAGTCAGGGATAATTAGGAGTGCTATTATTTGTAGGGCTATTATTTGTATAGTTTTAGGAACGAGTCAAGGGATAACTGTGATAAAGCCATTTTGGGCTGAACACTACAAGAACAACATTCCTGTTACACTAAATTCAATTAGTCACGCTGCTACAACCACCGAATGATTATTTTTTTATGAACTTAATTTTTCTTTCACCTGAACATGTTTGAGCTATTGCCTTCACTTTGCGATTCCAGCAATCTAAACTACCCTGGCCTCACTCTTGCCCGTCGCGCACTTCTTGGCATTCTTTCTACACTCCTGCTCTGTGGAAATGTTTCAACAATAAGCTTGCAAGTTACTGGTCCATCTGGAAAGCTACATATTTCAACATATTGCTGATATAAATTCTTCTCAAAGCACGCCTCCGAAAGACTGGTTCCGTGGAGGACACATTGTCGGCTATCACTCACAGTCCTCTGTCTGCTCACTTTCTTGCGTAGCGTGACCAGAATATGGCACAACAGCTGTCCTTCATGCTGCCAGTGAGCGCGGGGCAGGGTGATGAACCGCGATCGGTAGGCCTGTGTCATGCACCTGCAGGAAACAGACCTTTCCCGAGCGTTTCCATTTGTTTCTGTCTTGTGTCTTTAGTGTTCAGTCTTGATGTAAACGATCTAAACACGTATTTCCCATTGTCACTTTTGCTCTCCTCTTGTTTTTCCTCTTACATTTATATATGAACCTTTACCTTTTCTAATTGCCTTTATTATGTCATATTTGTTCTCTTATTCATTTGCAGTTTTTCTTATCCATTATAGTATTTATTAATCCATTTTAGAGTTTATTAACACTGTCTCAGTTTCTCTTTCGACGCTTCTCACTTCCGTTGCCAGAACCTTGGGCAGTGTTAATGCTTAAGGTCCATATGCCATGACGGACGCACTGACTGAAATAATTCGCTTTAGCCACAGCGGTAAAGAGTTTCTCAGTATCCTACTTTGTTTTCAGAAAGTTCTCCAGCCCAGGATCATGTTTTTTTTTTTCAGTTTGAATAAGAATGCTGAGTGGGTTTGTGCCAGTTGTCCTAAATATCAATATTCAGTAACTGTTTCTAGAGTTTGTTCTTGGGTGACTATTTATTTGATCTGTACATAATCATTGAACATAACTTTAGTCTTTTTCTCATTCGTCTTCAGCTCACATGTACACCTTCCCTGTTAAGTGCCTCTGTTATCCGATGCCGTTCATCATATGGCTCTCTGAGGGGAACAGTATCACCTGCGTATCAAATATTACCTGGTTATTCGTTGTTGCTCCTCCAGTTAAGATTTTTAAAAATATTTCTTCTAAGTATGCCGTAGGTAGTCATGGGTATACGGCATCGCCCTGTCATACTCCTTGTTTTAATGAAACATCTCCGGTATCTAAATGGAGTATAATAGTCACCGGTCCATTCCTGTAAATATCTTCAAGAATCATTCTGGAATAGTTTCCACTTGTTTCCACAGAGTCGTAGTCAACGAATGCCACTAAAGGTGTTGTCTGTATTAATTTATTTTTCCTGCTACTTGATTCACCACTTCGGTGCGATCCGGGGGCTAGAACTCACTTGGTAGGCAGCTTATTCCACGAGTGGGTTAGAATCAACGGTGTCGGAAATTCAGATTACAAATTTCTGTGCGAATAATTTGTAAATAGTTGACGGTAAGCTGATGGGCGGTAATTTGTAAGACCTGTTAGGTGCCCTGTGTTGTGTACGAAGACGGTGGTTGCATTGTTTTCCATTCTTGTGGCATAATTTTAAACATTCAGCGACAGTCTTCGATATTTTTGTTACATTGATTTCTCCAGCGTCCTTGTTGGATGCTCTGCGGTAAAACCATCTTCCCCGGAAGCTTTCCCTTGTTTTATCCTTGTTAGTGTTCATTTAATTTCGTCTTTTACTCTTCTAATTTTCTTTTTTGTTCTCTTTTTTTTCGTTAGTATTTATGATGTAATACCTGTTCCCAAAGTTGTTTTGGAAACAATGAACAGAACTCCGTAACCAAGACGATATGAAGGAGCCGACTGAGCCAATCGATCAAATGTTGAGTTTAGCAAATGTTTAGCTCACAAAGGATTAGTTAGTTTGATCCATTTATTTGTTAATGTTCTTGGTTTTAGGACATAAATCATTTACTGTAGCATTTACTTATGTGGAAATCTAATAATTCCGAATGTTGTCGGCAGGTCATGCGTGGGTGTGGATAGACCTGCGTCAACAGGACGAGACTGACAAAAACTCTTTGGTGTGGGGCGACAACACAACATACAGTGTTACAAACATTATGCTTATAGTCCTCTCACGAGGTTGTCCTTTTATCCTGACTTGGTGGGGAATAATCCGGGAGAGTTGTTACGACGGGCGTTGGATTGCAGCGTGCCAGGCTGACCCACTGGGCCTGGGCGATTAGTATTGTCTCTGCCCAGTGTTTTCTCCTAAGGCTGTCCTTCAGGCCTTTTCTTCAACAGTCCAGTCTATTTTCTGCATAACCTTTACAACCTAACTATGTCTCTTGGCAGGTCTGTCTGTACTGAGCAGGTCTTCCCTATTTATTCATTCAGTGACACTCAAGATGAAGACCAGTATCGAGTAAACTTTTTTACTCCTATTAACCTTTAGACCCCATGATTCTAAGCATCTTGCACCCTATCATTAGGTTTAGTATAAGGGTAATAAAGTCAAATATTACCTTTCTGAATTTTCTGGAATTACAATCACAATAGAGTGGAGCGGACCCAGTACAACCTTTATTCGTATCAACATGGACATTTTTGTCGATGTTTATGTTCTTTGAAATAATCTGACCATTTTTTTTCTGATGTGTGTGTGTGTGTGTGTGTGTGTGTGTGTGTGTGTGTGTGTGTGTGTGTGTGTGTGTGTGTGTGTGTGTGTGTGTGTGTGTGTGTGTGTGTGTGTGTGTGTGTGTTTATATCTCTTTCTATCTACCTATCTATCTATCTATCTATCTATCTAATTATCTATCTATCTAGATTATCTATCTATTTATTATCTATCTATTTATCTATCTATCTATGTAAATCTATTTATCTATGTATGCATATCTATTTATATTTATATTTATATTTATACCTATCTATCTATGTAAATCTATCTATCTATTTATATTTATATCTATACCTATCTATCTATGTAAATCTATCTATTTATTTATATTTATATGTATACCTATCTATCTATGTAAATCTATCTATTTATTTATATTTATATCTATACCTATCTATCTATGTAAATCTATCTATCTATTTATATTTATATCTATACCTATCTATCTATGTAAATCTATCTATTTATTTATATTTATATCTATACCTATCTATCTATGTAAATCTATCTATTTATTTATATTTATATCTATACCTATCTATCTATGTAAATCTATCTATTTATATTTATATCTATATCTATACCTATCTATCTATGTAAATCTATCTATCTATGTAAATCTATCTATCTATTCATATTTATATCTATATCTATACTTATCCATATCTATACCTATCCATATCTATACCTATCTATATCTATACCTATCTATATCTATACCTATCTATATCTATACCTATCTATATCTATACCTATCTATATCTATACCTATCTATATCTATATCTGTGTGTGTGTGTGTGTGTGTGTGTGTGTGTGTGTGTGTGTGTATAAATAAAATGGGACCATACGTAATAGCTGCACGTTAGTAAGATTAAAATCAGTCTTTGCACTGTTTGTCATTTTTTATTAATACTGTCTATTTACTTGAACATTTGTAAGCCAGTGACTTTGGAAACCTTGCAGTCTGTTCTGTGTCGGGAGCAGAAAAAAAGAACAAGACTTCTGTCCCGCCCGGGCGACTTTGTGTGAGGAACACCGCACGTTAGTTTGTCAACGATCCATCTCGTGTTCTCTTTGAGTGTACGTCTTTGTGGCAATGAAATAAATCTTAAAGCACTTCAACAGACTCTTTCTAAAACAACACTACTGAAGCAACCTTAAATCCATTTTCATTTTAATTATTCTTTACATGATTGCAAAATTAAAGTAAAATAAATTCTACCAATGGGGAATCGGAAGTACAAGTTATGAGAGAGTAATCAGGCGACAAAGCTGTATTTATAAGACGATGAAAGGAGAAGCTTATCTTTGAAACCTACACGCAGAGGGCAAGGCTCTGCCGAGGGGCCTCTGCCGGATATCTTGACACTGAGTCTTTCACGATGCCGCAGATCTACAGGTAAAGAGTGGCCCCTGTCCACCCAGCAGTGAATGGGTACCAGGTATTAATCATGAGTTGTGTCCCGTCTCCTGGGATCTGTTCCCTTCTCCTATAATTCCTTCCCCCTCCTGTCTCTCTCCGGCATATGATCACAGATGTTGCGCCGACTAAAAGAAACTTTCCAACTTTCCTATAAAAGTATTTATTTTAGAGTAACTTTTTTGACCGCCGCTTTGTCTTCAGCTTCGGTCTGCCCGTTTGTAGAGGAAAGAACTAAGCAAAACTGAATCATTTCCCGTCCAGGCAACACGCCAGACACCCGTCACTCCTCCCTGCCCTGCACGGTGACGGCTGGCCCACACGCGACGGGGTGGATGCGCTGCGCCTGTCACCTGATCAAATACACGAGTTGACGAGCTGCCTCAAGTCGGACAAGACCCACGCCAGCACAGTGGGTCGCGGGCACTTGGCTGCTAGGGTGTGCTCGTAAACTGTCTCACTGTAGGATCAGTAATTAAGGCGCTAAACATAACCCATTGATTGGAGATGTCAGATCAGATGTAGGAAATCCGTCGGGACCATTTATGCCTTCAGATTCGAATATTTAGGTTCCAAACATACACACAGCGACAAGAGACTGTTTTCAGAAGTGTCTCAGAGGCACTTAATCACTCGTTGTGCAGAGGTGTTTAATAAACTCACACAGTGCATACTTCCTATTTGAATCGCTACATAAATCAATATACCTACATTGTGTAAGAGAAAAGTACTATAAAAAAATAGTTTCAGCCTACAGGAGTCAGGAGGGCTGCTGCTGAACCCAGCAGAAGGACTGCCGCCGGGAAGATGCCACTGGCAGCTGCGGACGGGACCAAGATGGTGCGTGTGGCGGTGGCGGCGGTGTTGGTGGTGGGGTGTGTGCATCACCTCCCCGCCACCGCGGCAGGACAGCCCTCAGTGTTCTACGTCAAGAGTGTTTCTCTTGGCAACTACTTAGAAAAACCAGGGATGACGATAGACAGCAGGGATGCCTACCTGACGATAAGCGCCAAAGATAAATGTAAGCACTCAAAATTACAATAGACAGCTTGCATTATTTCACCTCAACTGTAGTACAATAATTTATTACGATGCACTTCACGTGTTTGATCTCCCCAAACATCCATGAAATAAATGTTTTCCGAACCATCAATTAACATTATTTTAATATTCACTAAGGTTAAGTTAGTCGTATACAAACAGGTTTCATCGTGTTGTATATCAGGTACTGCCTATTATCAAGTTAAGAAGGACACGTTTCTTTATGTGGATCATGTACTTTCTGAACACTCAAATGTTCAATGTCAAGACCAGCACCTGATCCACTGAGTATACCTTCTTAGGCCTCGCCAGAGCAGGCCGGGTAAGTCGTGAGGCCGTGAGTTCTCATCTCTTGGTCGGACCTGTGAGTGGCTGCCTTGTACTCCCGTTTCTAAGCCCGGTGATTAACACTTTCCTCGTCTCATCCTCCTCTGCACAGGCAGCTGCCGGGCCGCGTGCCGGACACATCCTCGCTGCGTAGCCGCTGCCATAGTGCCTGATGGGCAGGCATGGCAGTGCCGTCTGGCCGACGAGGGACCAATCTTCATTAACGTCACGGAGGATCCCGAAGCGACCTATGTCTTCTGGGAGAGTACGTTTTTAATTTACCTTATTTAATATTTCATTTCCTTTTTCCATAATCTGCAACAACGAGCTGTTATTTGCCTGCTTCAGTTTCATCTGTTTCCTGTTCCATCACAGAATCACTGCCAGAGAATCTCTATTTCGGATTGGGAAAGGACAGAATGCTGTACCTGATCGAGAAGTTCAGAAGCAAAACATTCCAAGAAGCCAAAAACTTTTGCAGACGCATTCCTGGACACCGACTGGCCATGACAAAAACCAGGAATAGTTTTGACGCGTTGGTTGACATCATTAAGGAAACCGGTATGTTGTTTCCTGTGCTAAGTCAGGGATAATTAGGAGTGCTATTATTTGTAGGGCTATTATTTGTATAGTTTTGGGAACGAGTCAAGGGATAACTGTGATAAAGCCATTTTGGGCTGAACACTACAAGAACAACATTCCTGTTACACTAAATTCAATTAGTCACGCTGCTACAACCACTGAATTATTATTTTTTTATGAACTTAATTTTTCTTTCACCTGAACATGTTTGAGCTATTGCCTTCACTTGTAATTCCAGCAATCTAAACTACCCTGGCCTCACTCTTGCCCGTCGCGCACTTCTTGGCATTCTTTCTACACTCCTGCTCTGTGGAAATGTTTCAACAATAAGCTTGCACGTTACTGGTCCATCTGGAAAGCTGCATATTTCAACATATTGCTGATATAAATTCTTCTCAAAGCACGCCTCCGAAAGACTGGTTCCGTGGATGACACATTGTCGGCTATCACTCACAGTCCTCTGTCTGCTCACTTTCTTGCGTAGCGTGACCAGAATATGGCACAACAGCTGCCCTTCATGCTGCCAGTGAGCGTTTTCAGAAAGTTCTCCAGCCCAGGATGATGTTTTTTTTTTTCAGTTTGAGTGAGATTGCTGAGTAGGTTTGTGCCAGTTGTCCTAAATATCAATATTCAGTAACTGTTTCTAGAGTTTGTTCTTGGGTGACTATTTATTTGATCTCAACATTATCTTTGAACATAACTTTAGTCTTTTTCTCATTCGTCTTCAGCTCACATGTACACCTTCCCTGTTAAGTGCCTCTGTTATCCGATGCCGTTCATCATATGACTCTCTAAGCGGAACAGTATCACCTGCGTATCAAATATTACCTGGTTATTCGTTGTTGCTCCTCCGTTAAGATTTTTATAAATATTTCTTCTAAGTATGCCGTAGGTAGTCATGGGTATACGGCATCGCCCTGTCATACTCCTTGTTTTAATGAAACATCTCCGGTATCTAAATGGAGTATAATAGTCACCGGTCCATTCCTGTAAATATCTTCAAGAATCATTCTGGAATAGTTTCCACTTGTTTCCAGAGTCGTAGTCAACGAATGCCACTAAAGGTGTTGTCTGTATTAATTTATTTTTCCTGCCACTTGGTTCACCACTTCGGTGCGATCCGGGGGCTAGAACTCACTTGGTAGGCAGCTTATTCCCCGAGTGGGTTAGAATCAAAGGTGTCGGAAATTCAGATTACAAATTTCTGTGCGAATAATTTGTAAATAGTTGACGGTAAGCTGATGGGCGGTAATTTGTAAGACCTGTTAGGTGCCCTGTGTTGTGTACGAAGACGGTGGTTGCATTGTTTTCCATTCTTGTGGCATAATTTTAAACATTCAGCGACAGTCTTCGATATTTTTGTTACATTGATTTCTCCAGCGTCCTTGTTGGATGCTCTGCGGTAAAACCATCTTCCCCGGAAGCTTTCCCTTGTTTTATCTTTGTTAGTGTTCATTTAATTTCGTCTTTTATTCTTCTAATTTTCTTTTTTGTTCTCTTTTTTTTGTTAGTATTTATTTTGCAATACCTGTTCCCAAAGTTGTTTTGGAAACAATGAACAGAACTCTGTAACCAAGACGATATGAAGGAGCCGACTGAGCCAATCGATCAAATGATGAGTTCAGCAAATGTTTAGCCCACAAAGGATTAGTTAGTTTGATCCATTTATTTCTTAACGCTCTTGGTTTTAGGACATAAATCATTTACTCTAGCATTTACTTATGTGGAAATCTAATAATTCCGAATGTTGTCGGCAGGTATTGGGTGGGTGTGGATAGACCTGCGTCAACAGGACGAGACTGACAAAAACTCTTTGGTGTGGGGCGACAACACAACATACAGTGTTACAAACATTGTGCCTACAGTCCTCTCACGAGGTTGTCCTTTTATCCTGACTTGGCGGCGAGCAATCGAGGAGAATTGTTACGACGGGCGTTGGTTTGCAGCATGCCAGGCTGACCCACTGGGCCTGGGCGATTAGTATTGTCTCTGCCCAGTGTCTTCTCCTAAGGCTGTCCTTCAGGCCTTTTCATCAACAGTCCAGTCTATTTTCTGCATAACCTTTACAACCTAACTATGTCTAGTCTGTTCCCTATTTATTCATTCAGTGACACTGAAGATGAAGACCAGTATCGAGAAAACTTTTTTACTCCTATTAACCTTTAGACCCCATGATCCTAAGCATCTTGCACCCTATCATTAGGTTTAGTATAAGGGTAATAAAGTCAAATATTACCTTTCTGAATTTTCTGGAATTACAATCACAATAGAGTGGAGCGGACCCAGTACAACCTTTATTCGTATCAACAAGGAAAGTTTTGTCGATGTTTATGTGCTTTGAAATAACCTAACCATTTTTTTTCTTGTGTGTGTGTGTGTGTGTGTGTGTGTGTGTGTGTGTGTGTGTGTGTGTGTGTGTGTGTGCTTACATATCTCTATCTATCTATCTATTTATCTATCTATCTATTTATCTATCTATCTATTTACCTATCTATCTATCTATCTATATAAATCTATCTATCTATATAAATCTATATATCTACTTATCTATCTATCTATATACCTATCTATCTATCTATCTATCTATCTATCTATATAAATCTATCCATCTCTCTCTCTCTCTCTCTCTCTCTCTCTCTCTCTCTCTCTCTCTCTCTCTCTCTCTCTCTCTCTATATATATATATATATATATATATATATATATATATATATATATTTATATATTTATATATATATATATATATATATATATATATATACATACATATACATACATATACATAAATATATACAAATATATACATACATATACATATATATATAAATATACATATACATACATATACACATATATATATATATAAAAGGGGGCCATACGTAATAGCTGCACGTTTGTAAGATTAAAAACGGTCTTTGCACTATTTGTCATTTTTTATTAATACTGTCTATTTACTTGAACATTTGTAAGTCAGTGACTTTGAAAACCTTGCAGTCTGTTCTGTGTCGGGAGCAGAAAAAAAGAACAAGACTTCTGTCCCGCCCGGGCGACTTTGTGTGAGGAACACCGCACGTTAGTTTGTCAACGATCCATCTCGTGTTCTCTTTGAGTGTACGTCTTTGTGGCAATGAAATAAATCTTAAAGCACTTCAACAGACTCTTTCTAAAACAAAACTACTGAAGCAACCTTAAATCCATTTTCACTTAATATTTCTTTATATGATTGCAAAATTAAAGTAAAATATGAATTACCAATGGGGAGCCAGGAATATAAGTCGCCAGGAAGTAATCGCATTAACAGACAGTGCAGAGAGGTCAAGAAGTGCAAACCCTGGACACACAAGTACAGAACTGGATTACAAAGGGGTATTTATAAGAGGATGAAAGGAGAAGCTAATCTTTGAACCCTACACGCAGAAGACAAGGGTCTGCAGAGGGACCTCTTCCGGAAATCTTGACAGTGAGCCCCTTCACGATGCCGTAGACCTACAGGGAAAGGATGACTGCCCCTAGGTAAATTTAGTCTACGGACAGGTAAAATCATCCCCCCGCCCCCCCCCCCCCCCCCTCGCGCAGGCAAGGTACCAAACTCCTCCTCCTCCTCCCTCCCTATCTCTTCCGCCACAGCCACCCACCTTGTTACCACCCCTTCCTCTCTCTCCCCGCCCCTTCCTCCTATTCCAGCTTCTCTTCCTGCTCCAGGTGCCGTTCCCAGGAAGGTTTTAGTTGTTGGGGACAGTCAAATCATGCTCATTGACAGGTACTTTTGTTGAAAGGACAAGGACAACACACTTCTGACAGTATTGAGGATATTTTAGGGGGGGAAAGTGCTCAGCCAATCGTCTTCTGCAGTTTCGGCGGCAATGATATCGGTAAAGTGGGGAGCGAAGAGATATTTAGGCGGTTTAGGGAATCGTTCGCCAGAGTGAGAGACTTCGGGGGGGGGGGGGTGCTTGCCGTTTGTGGTATTTTGCCAAGGAGGGGGTTAGGTGAGGGATGGCTTTCCAGGGCCTTAGAAGTAAATAGCAGGCTGTCGGCTCACTGTAAGCGTAATGGTTGGCTCTTCATTGATAATTGGGACCTCTTTTACGAGCGGGGCACCTTGTATGCCAAGGATGGGGTGCACCTATCACTCCAGGTGGTAGATGTTCTCGCAGACTCCCTCGAACGATCACTTAGCACCCTACAGGATTTTTTAGAGTAGGCAAGGGGGGAGGGCCTAACATTAGTGGCTGTGCACCGCAGACTGGGACTACAGGGCGCAAGAGTAATCGAAAGGATGTAAGAAAGAATGGGCTAACGGCCTATTACACCAACAGTAGGAGTCTCAGGAGCAAGATAGATCTACTGAGGGGGAAAGCATGTGTCGAGAAATTCGACATTATAGCTATCACGGAAACCTGGGTGGATACTGCCAACAAAAACTTCATGTCAGAGTATGAAATAGATGGTTATCAGATGTTTCACAAAGATAGAAAGGGAAGAAGGGGAGGGGGGGTGGCACTTTATGTTAAAGACACACTTAAATGTTCCGCTAACAATTCTGTTCAAACAAATGGCAACTCAAAATCAGTTTGGGTGGACGTCCACAAGGGGAAAGACAAACTACTTCTAGGGGTTCTTTACAGGCCTCCCAACCTTAGCAGGCAGGACACTGATATACTACTACAAGAGGTAGGCAGGGCGAGCAGGAGCAAAAATGTCTGCATAATGGGGGATTTTAACTATAGGAATATAGACTGGGGAGGCGTGGTGGGTGATCTAGAATCTGAGGATTTTCTGAAAGTAATACAAGATAATTTTCTCAAGCAGACAGTGACTGAGCCCACCAGAGGAAATAACATTTTAGACTTAGTTCTGACTAACAACGAGAATATGATCAGTGAGCTAGATGTTGGGGGAGAATTAGGTGGCAGTGATCACAAGGAAATTAGGTTTAAATTAGACTGGGCGGCGACCCATGAACTCAACTCTGTGTTGGTGCCTGACTTTAGAAGAGCTGATTATGAGGGGCTCAGAAGACACCTTGAGGAGGTAAATTGGGGAACCTTAAGGCTAGATGAGGGCCAGATCTCAGGTCTGGAACCGGAAAGACAGGGGAATCATGTAGAAATGACCTACAATAATTTAGTGAGAGTAATTACAGAGGGTCAGAGACAGTATATCCCTTACCAAGCACGTAGGAAGGAAAATAACGACCCCAAATGGATGACCCGCAGACTCAAGCATGAGATTGGCTTGAAGAGAGGAATTTATAGGAAAATAAAGAACGGAGAAACTCACCTCAGGGGTAGGTATGTTGAGCTAGCCAGGTCGGTGAGGAAGAACACCCGCCTAGCAAAAATAAATTATGTGACTAGGGTAGCCAACGAGGCCAAGAGCGATCCCAAGGGCTTCTTCAAATTGTACAGAACGAAAACAAGGGACAGGATTGGACCGTTGAAAACAAACACAGGTGAGCTCGTTGAGAATGGAGAAGATATGAGTCAAATGATGAATGACTATTTCCTCTCAGTTTTCACGCAGGAAGATCTAACAACCATTCCGGAGAGAGTTCAGGTATACGAGGGCGAAGAGAACGACAAGTTGAGGGATATGATCATCACTAGGCAAGTAGTCCAGGATGAGATTGGTAGGTTGAAGAAAAACAAATCGCCGGGGCCGGACGAAGTATTCCCACGGATTCTGAAAGAGTGCAAGGAGGTCCTCAGTGGCCCAGCTACCGATATCTTTAAGATGTCAGTGAATTCTGGGTATGTGCCCAATCAATGGAAAGTAGCTAATGTGACGCCGATTTTCAAAAAGGGAGACAAGTCAGCCACCTCAAATTATCGCCCAATTAGCTTAACATCAGTTGTAGGAAAGATGTTGGAGTCAATTGTAGCCGGGAGCATTAGGGACCATCTAGAGAAGTATAGTTTAATTCATGACTCACAGCATGGGTTCACAAAGGGTAGGTCTTGCCTTACTAATCTGTTGTCCTTCTACACTAAAGTGATCGAGGCGGTTGACAGCGATGAAAACTATGACATATTATATCTAGATTTCAGTAAGGCGTTCGACAAAGTTCCTTATCACCGGCTATTACTAAAATTACAGGCTCACGGCGTAGATGGGAAAGTTTTGAACTGGATCAGGGCGTGGCTTAGTGGTAGGAAGCAGAGAGTGCAAATCAATGGTAAAAAATCTGAATGGGGCAGTGTTACGAGTGGAGTCCCACAGGGGTCGGTGCTGGGTCCTCTGCTTTTTATTATTTACATCAATGACTTGGACACAGGAATTAGTAATGATGTCAGTAAGTTCGCAGATGATACCAAGATCGGTAGAGTAGTCCAATCAGACAGGGACGCTAGCGTTCTCCAGGATGAGCTTGACAGACTATATGATTGGGCGGGGAAGTGGCAGATGGAATTCAATGTCGGGAAGTGTAGCATTCTGAGTGTAGGTAGGAATAATCCCTCACACAATTACTCCCTAAATGGCACTCCTCTAAGCAGGTCTGGGCGTGAGAGAGACTTAGGAGTACTAGTGAGCGCTGGCCTCCGTCCTAGGGCTCAATGCATTCAGGCTAAAAATCGGGCAAACAGAGTACTTGGTTTCATCTCAAGGAGCGTAAGCAATAGGAGCGCTGAAGTCATCCTCAAACTTTACTTAGCACTAGTTAGACCTCATCTCGATTATGCAGTTCAGTTCTGGTCCCCCTACTATAGAATGGATATCAAGATGTTAGAATCTGTACAGAGGAGGATGACAAAGATGATTCGGGGGGTGAGAAACTTGCCTTATGAAGACAGGCTGAAGCAGTTAAACCTACACTCTCTAGAAAGGCGAAGGTTGCGAGGAGACTTGATCGAAGTCTATAAATGGATGAAGGGCTTTAATAAAGGGGACGTCAATAAGATTTTGATAGTAAAAGAGCCGGGTAGGACACGTAGCAATGGTTTTAAGTTAGACAAATTCAGATTCAACAAAGACATAGGCAAGAATTGGTTCACCAATAGAGTGGTAGATGAATGGAACAGGCTTGGGAGCCATGCGCCAATAGATACATTCAAGAAGAGGTTAGATAAAGCCATGGATGGTGAGGTAAGGTGGGGTTGAGTGTACAGGAGCTGCCTTGTATAGGCCAACCGGCCTCTTGCAGACTCCTTACGTTCTTATGTTCTTATGTTAAGGATGTTTTTACCTAGGACTGCCCCCCCCGTGACTATCTTTCGGCTCCTTCCTTCCCGCCCCCATCCAACCTCCTCCTCTTCTCACCTCCAGCCCCTCAACGCCCTAATGCCCTCCCTTAATCTCCCCGGCAGTGTCTTGCCTTGTCCTGTACCTACCGGATGGTAAAGTTGGGAGCATACGGTATAGCTGCGCGTAACGGCGGTGCTCATCTCCGTCCCGTAGGCCCTTTGAGTCTGAGTCTGGGGGAGAACCCATTAACCCGACTCAGGGCCACTGTAAGATCTGGGTTACCTAAGTTAACCTTCCCCAGGTTTCCCCAGGTACCCATTTATTGACCATCTTGAAAGGAAGGATGAAACAGCTGGGTGGGCTGTGCGCCGACTGCGCAGGCTGGGATTCGAACCCAGGCCCGCTGATTTGTAGTTAGGGACGCCAACCACTGCGCCGCGGAATGGCCTATTGGCAAGTATATAAAAATAGGCTCCTCGAAAGAAAAAGAACATAAGGAAAGGAAATCAAACACATGGAAAGGAAAGGGAAATAAAGGAGAGAAGAAACATTGATGGGAGGAAAGAAAGGCGGGAACAGAGGAAAGAGGAAAGATTTTTTTTTTTAACTACAGCTCAACTGAGGTGAGAGGATAATAAGATCTGTATTAATGAGCCTCTTATACCTTAAACAGTTTATAATGAAGTTGACGTAATCCAAGAACATAGAAAAGTGTATAAAAGGAAGTAAAAAGCGATGAGGAAAGGACTGCATGGGAGAGAACAAGTGTCCTTTTCCCATCCACTACTTATCATTCTCTCTCTCTCTCTGTCTTTCTCTCTCTCTCTCTCTCTCTCTCTCTCTCTCTCTCTCTCTCTCTCTCTCTCTCATCTAATTACCTCTCACATTACAACAGAGAGAAAATTATGAAGCGAAAAATGTTTTATCCAACAAACCTAGAAGGAAAATAGAGGAAGGAAAAAGGGAAATAAGGAAGAAACAAAATAATGGAAATAACATTGGGAGGAAAGAAAGGACGAATGACTGAAGGGAGAGGGAAGACATGTGAGAAAGGAAAATTGAGTAGAAACAATGAAAAAGTAAGGGGAAAAAGGAAATTGGTATATATGACCGGTCAAAGATTAAAATTAGAAAAAAAAATGTATATGAGGTAAGAAAAACGAGAAATAAGGGAATATATTTAAAAGAAGAAAGCAAATTGAGGGAGGATAGAGGAAAGCAATGCCCCCAGCCACGACATTCTACAGACTCGTGTGCTCCATAATGCATCACACTTTCATCGGTGTTCTCAGACGCTTCCCCCTCTCATGTCAACTCATTTCAAAGGCCATAGAGGATATTAATCACGTTTTCATTACTTTTTTTTACGTTCATGATACAGGGGAAGTGTCGAGCAGGGTCTTAAAACTACCCCTGGAAATGGCCAAAACTCCTGTGAAAGTCTTGGGAAATGGGTGTGCTTGGTCGCCGAAAGGTATAAGACCTAGTACGACCTTTTTAACGTGCGGAGAGACTCATGAAACAGAACAACGCCCCAGCCATCACGCTGTCCACTACCTCCCCGTGCCGTCAACCGGGTGTCATGAAGGAGGCGGAGGAGGAGGAGGAGGAGGTTTGGGAGAGTATTAAGTCATGGTGCTGCAACTTGTGTGGAAGATGAGGTGGATCAGAGAAATAGAAGAAGAAGAAGAAGAAGGAGTGAGATTGTGTGAAGGAGGGGGTGGAAGAGAGGAATAGAAGAAGAGGGAGAAGAAGGAGTGAGATTGTGTGAAGGATGAGGTGGAAGAGAGGAATAGAAGAAGAGGAGGTGGAAGAAAGGGTTAGATCATGTGGAAGAGGAGGAGGTGGAAGAGGGGAATAGAAGAAGAGGAGGAGGAAGGAAGGGTTAGATCATGGGGAAGAGGAGGAGGTGGAACAGAGGAATAGAAGACGAAGACGAAAGACAAAGAAGACGGAGACGAAAACGAAGAAGACGAAGGGATTGGATCGTCTTGCGTGCGTGCTGAGGAAACTCGTAATTATTGAGGATCGGGTTGTGATGAGTCGATGCGTGGCTGTTTATCTCGCCGGATCGGATGGTGTTTGGGGCACCGCGCTCTCACGCTGTCCACGCACGGAAAGACGAGTTTACGCCGGTGTCTCCCATCAGGTTGAAGTGACTCACATTATTGGATGAAAAAGATTTATTGATGTTGACTCCCATACAGAAACTCATCACTAATCACACTACAGTACTTTAATGTCTCCCATCCAAAAGGTAATCACTAATCATGTGCACATTACACACGAATAACTACATTAAAATGGTTGCCTGCTTTATTGTCGAGGTACACTGACTCGTTTACTACCTCTCTGCATGCCGAAATTAACTTACATAAAAGTATTAATAGCATAATTAACAATAGTAGTATTGTAGTTATATACAAATTGTGTAAAACCAAACTCACGTTGTCAATGAACATAGGTCTATGCCAATTTGGTACATGTTTCGAGGCTTAATTGGGATACTGTGCAGTTTCGGGTCCACTTTCTTGAACACAGTGCTGGCTTTTTGGCACCGTGAGCAAGTTTTGATGGTTTCAACTACATCAGATGTAACGTTGCGCCACCAATATCTTTGCATTATGCGATCGATGACCTTATCCCTGCCAACGTGGCCTCCCAAAGCAACAGCTTCGTCGCTGTCACCAGCTCCTCGGTGACTGGCCAGCACAATGTCGAGCTGGTATTGGCGATCCTCAATCACCCGAAGGAAGCGAACTTCTGCAATCATATGTAAAATTATTAAACTATAGGCCATTACACCATTTCGCTTTTCGTTTCTACACGAATAGACTACTCACCTGTTACATCTCTCCTGTTCGGCTTATGGACAAGTTTTAGACAGTCGTCTTGGATAACGAATGCCCGACACTTCCTTCGAAAATTTTCTTTTTTTCCCTTGTCGTTTCCAACATGCACTGGCTATTTTTTTAAACCGCAGCAACTCTTCCACCTCGTCCATTTCAATAGAGAATTCCATGGTGTAAACGCGTCGATGAGCCGCGTTTATGTGTAGCAAGGAAGTGACTGATAAGGCCGTGGTGAGCTGCACAGGTGTTTCACCAGTAAAGTATATAGAAAACGGGAAGCGAAACGTCAAACACTCTAGTTAGATTCAGAAACACCAAAAAACGTCAGACAAGGTTCATTCGACGAAAGAGTCATGTCAAACGGGTGAGGAGTCGTCTGAAACCACACACAAGTGACAGGGAGTCGACTGAACCTAGTTTCATTTGACTGGAGGAGTTTTCTGAAACGGAGTAATTTGAAACCACTACACCGGCTTGGAACACAAAGGTAGAGATTATGTAGTGCAGGGCGTGGACTAACCTGTGTGTGGGTGTGGGTGGGTGTCATATTGGTGCTCTCTTCGGCCACTCCACTTTTGTTACTCCACTTTTGTCACTCCACTTTTGTCACTCCACTTTTGTCACTCCACTTTCGTCACTTCACCTCTGTCACTCCACCTCTGTCACTCCATCTCTGTCACTCCACTTCAGGGACTTCACTTTTTGTTACTTTACTTTCGTCACTTCACTTTTCGTCACTTCACTTTTGTCACATCACTTTTTGTCGTTCCACTTTTTGTCACTCCACACTTTTTGCCACTCCACACTTTTTGTCACTCCACTTATTGTCACTCCACACTTTTGTCACTCCACTTGAGTCAATCCACTTTTGTCCCTTCACTTCGGCCACTCCACTTCACCGTCTCCACTTCAGTCTGCGAATATAAAAAAAAGAGGATGTAAATAAAAGATTGTAGGAAGTCCACATGTAAAAAATAAGAATAAATACCCCCAAAAAAGGACATAGATGAGAGAGAGAGAGAGAGAGAGAGAGAGAGAGAGAGAGAGAGAGAGAGAGAGAGAGAGAGAGAGAGAGAGAGAGAGAGAGAGAGAGAGAGAGAGAGAGAGAGAGAGAACTTGCTCTACACTGCACATATATAAAAAAAAAAAAAGAGAGTTAGCCCTCGTAAAGCCGATAAGCCAGCTGCATAACCGCACGGCATTCCTGCGCGAAAGCCCCGTTTAAGCCCTTTTTTACGCCTTGCATTTTATCAGCCCCGGACAAGCTTGATGCACCGCCCGGCCCCCTAGCTTCGACTCTGCAGCAGCCTATGTAAACCACCACTTCCTTCTCCTCCTTCTCCTCCCTCGCTCAATAAATACAGATACAGAGGGAGCGACGTGTATAGAATGTATCATCTGTGTGTATCGTGTCCCCCTTGCTCGTTGTTCATCCATCTTAAACATCCGCCAAGAACTTCAGATTGCCATGCGTAAGAGGAATGGAGAGAGAGATGTGTATCTTTTGAATATGAGAAATTAGGAGCATGCAAAGAGAATGAAAATAATGATAAAAAAACGACAAATGAGCAATCATAATGGAATGCCACACTTATTATCATGCACACACACACACACACACACACACACACTGGCAATAACAGAATTTAAGCATGGAATATGTAAAAAAAAAGCACAAATCCCATCGAAATCCAGCATAAATGACCTCTCTTTCGGCCCCCTCTTTTGATTCTTTTTTCAGGAGCAGCGAGTAGCGGACTTTTTATTTTATTATTATTATTTCCTTTTTTTGTGCCTTTGAGCTGTCTCCTTTGTTGTAAAAAAAAATAATAAATATACGACCCCAACAATACAGTAAAAAAATAAAGTAAGTCAGAACGAGGTTAACTGGCCAACAAAACAACAACAACAAAACGAATGTAGTTTATAGAAGTAATCTGAATATAAATTAAGCTTTCTACATAAATAAAAGTGAAGAAACAAAACTCCATCCATTTCTCTCTTCTCGGCCGAACTTACATAGTCGTGAAAGGATGGGACGAAAGGAGAAACAAAGACAAAAATCAGAGGAGAAAAAGACGAACGTTGTGAGTGGACGGACGAACAAACGGGGGGTGGGGGCGAGGGGGGGAGGGGGGGGTGCTGAAACGAGAGACCAGCACAACAAGGACGGGGCAGGGAGGACGAATAGAGGAAGCAACAGCGGTCTTGTGGCGCCGGGCGTACGTCGTTGTTGTTGTTGTTGTTGTTGTTGTTGTTGTTGTTGTTGTTGTTGTTGTTGTTGTTGTTGTTGTTGTTGACCTTAACGATGATAATGATGAGTTGTTTCTCACGGCATTTCCTAACAGCTGAGGAACCCCCCCCCCAAAAAAAAAAAAAAAAAAGAATAGAAACCACACCATTTAAAATACCACAAATCAATACTTAAAACAAAACAAAAATGGAACTAAAGCCTCGAAAGACCATCCTTAAGAACGGCCGTGATGTGTATGTTATGCCTGTGTGCGTGTGTGTGCGTGTGTGCGTGTGTGTGTGTGTGTGTGTGTGTGTGTGTGTGTGTACCCA
Source organism: Eriocheir sinensis (assembly GCF_024679095.1). NCBI lineage: Eukaryota > Metazoa > Arthropoda > Malacostraca > Decapoda > Varunidae > Eriocheir > Eriocheir sinensis. The sequence continues at coordinate 5,647,563 of NC_066548.1, forward strand.
TGGGGAGAGTTGCCGCGGGTCGTGTCCGGGTGGGTGCTTTGGGTGGGAACGGGCGACGAGAGAACTTGTGTCCGTGTCCTTATTTGGCTGACCTGGATGACTCCCCTTGCATCCTCCTGCTCTATTCCCTCCTGCTCCTGCTTCCCCTCCTCCTCCTCCTCCTCCTCCTCCTCCCCCTTCCTGATTTTCTCTGTCCTCGACCTCCACAACATTCCATCCAGCTCAGCATTCTCTCTCTCTTCTTCCTTCTCCTCTACCACCTCTCCCTCCTCTTCCTCCTCCTCTACCGCCTCTCCCTCCTCTTCCTCCTCCTCCTCTACCACCTCTTCCTCCTCCTCTACCACCTCTCCCTTCTCCTCCTCCTCTCCCGTTTCCTCCTCCTCCTCTTCTTCATAGCTCGTCCCTGATTTTCTCCGTCCTCGACCTCCGCGTCCACCCACCTCGCGTCTTTATTTATATATGCATCGTGCCGCTGCCCAAGGTAACGGTTCCACGGGGAGGGAGCGAGGGTGCAGATGCATGTAGCGGCGCGGCGGTTAACGGTACGGGTGACGGTGGGCATACCTGTGTGTTACTGAGAGGTGCATCTGTACGAGGGAAACTAGGGTGGGGGGTGGGGGGGGGGGGGGAGAGGGTGACAGAGGACAATAATATATATACAAAATGAAGGTGGTTAAAGTAAGCAGATAGGGAAAGAAAGAAAGAAAAGTGAATGCGTCTGACAGTAATATAGCGTCGGGTAAATATGTACAAAGGTAAAGTCGTAAGAGGTATCGGTGTGAGTGGATGACAAAGGACAAATTATATAAAAAAGGTGTTCATGGGGATAGTAGTTTAATGTAGTAGTCAGTTTCTCTTCATTAAATAACACATGACGTAATATATATATGTGCATTAGCTTTTGTTGTTGTTCATGTTGATGTGCAGTTGTTTTCTTCCAAACTCTCCATTTATACTTTCAGATCCTTTTGCTCTTCCTCCTCCTCCCTTGTGCTTTCACCTTCTCAGTCCAAGTTTATCAAAGAAACCTCCTCTTTGTCCTCCTCGCCAGCCCTTCTTGTCTATATTCCTTGCCACTCCCTCCACATATCCTCTTCGCCATCGATCTCTCCCTCCCCCCCTCCCCCCCACACTCCTCTTCTCCCTCCTGGTAAGTTTGTTCCCACTCACAACTCTCCCTCTTCTTGTTTTATATTATTCATAGGCAACATTTATTTAATCATTCTCTCCTCGTTTTCTTTTAACACACCCAAGTCTCAAGTCCTGACTCCCTTTCCCCTTTCATTCCTTTCGTCACCACCATATGATATCCTCGTTTTTAATCCGCCTTTCCAACTCTATTTTTTCTGTCTTCAAATAAAAATTAACGTCCAGGCCTCATATTACACTCACACTATACCTTTCTTTATTTAACTACCTCCTGTTTTTCAACCGACGCCGCACGACTTCTAACACATTTCTTCTTCCTAACTTCACCACCACCACCAAATCTTCAGACACACAGGTAAACGAACCTTCAAGTAGCGCAGGCAAATACGAACGCACTCACATATTTTCATTCTTTAACTACTCCCTGTCGTTAACCGCCATTCCACAACCTCTGTTTCCTTCTACACCTTATTCCTAACTTCTTCACCACCACCAAATCTTCAGACACATAGGTAAACGAGCCTTCAGGTAGCGCAGGCAAATTCGGACACACACTGACTTCTTTTCTTTCTTCAATAACTCCCTATCTTTAACCGCCATTCCAAAACCTCAGTCTCCTTCTATACCTTCCGAACGTATCCACCACCACCATCTTCAGGCACACAGGTAAACGAGCCTTCAGGTAGCGCAGGCAAATACGGACATACACTGACTTCTTTTCTTTCTTCAACTACCCCTTGTCATTAACCGCCATTCCACAAACTCTGTCTCCTTCTATACCTTATACCTAACGTCTTCACCCTCACCAAATCTTCAGGCACGCAGGTAAACGAGGCTTCAGTCAACGCAGGCAAACACGAAAGCACAATAACATCAATCTGGCCGGCTTTGCATCGCCTAATTCCGCGTTACAAGCAGGATAATGGCCGGGCCTTCAATCAGCTGTCCGCGGCCCGTCCCTGTCCACGACCACTCGGGCCCAGAACGAGGGTGTGTTAACGTGCTTGTTATTTACACGGGTGAGTTATTGTGTTAAGTTTGTACGTTGTTGTGTCGGTGTGTGTGTGTGCTGAGTGGTGCGGTATGTGGTGTGTCTGTGGGGGGGGGGGTAAGGTGGGGTGCATGTGCATGTGTGTGTGTGTGTGTGTGTGTGTGTGTGTGTGTGTGTGTGTGTGTGTGTGTGTGTGTGTGCTAGATTATGGAGTGGCTTGCATGGAACAGCCGTGGCAGTTATGACGATGGGCGTAACACAGGGAGATCGTACTTCAGGTTTGTTGTTTGTTGTGTTTGTTGGTGAACTATATACATTTTTATAGGAAGGGTTTCTAAAGACGTTAGCGCCGCAACAACCAGGAACATATGGCGCCGACACTTCACGCACGTGCACCAAGATCTCATGTCTCGAATTTTGTTTATCTTGTAAATAAATAATATTATTGTGAGCAAATGAGCACTGGCGTCACCATTTGTATATGTATATCAATCATGGATCGTAAAATGCGTTGGAAACTTTATACTAAGGGAGAAGTGTGTGGGTGGGTGTGGGGGGGGGCAAACTCCCCTCCCCCTTTCGCCTAACACCCTCTATACGACGAGGACCCACCATGTAATCGCTATCTATAAACGTAACCTTTTTCCACGACAGTTCCGCGTTCCCCTTCAGCTTCCTCCCTCAGTTTCTCCGTCCATACCCACATCAGACCCAGCTGCCGCGTACGGATGTGGGGCGGGAGTACAGCGGCGCCAGGCGGGTACGAGGAGTCTGCAGCAAGCCAGTATACTCGGGGTGCATCGGGGGGTACAAGACGTGGCGAATAACTCACCGTCATCATCTGTCATTATTATACTGAATGTTTTCCAGTATTCGCTATCTGATGTTGGCGCGCTCATGCTGGCTCCGGGAGAGTTGGTATCGTCTATCCACCTAATCCCGTTACCCGCATTCTCAGAGCGGCTCGTACACCAAATATTTCCCAAGGCCACGAAGGGGATTAGTCGGGCTTTCAAAAGTGTATTTCACATTCATGATAAAAAAAAGCCTTGTCAAACGATCACTAGGCTCATAAAAGTACCCATGGAAATACCTACAACCTCTACGCATGACTTACCGAACGTGGGTGAGGAAGCTTCGATATGTTTGGAAATGTGGGTTTGTGTCTGCCCCGACTTTTACGATGCCTGGGTTTCAACTCTTTCTTCGGTTGTCCATCTGTTACCATAGTGCAGATCCACGCATGATATGACCTGCTTAAGTGCACGCCTTCTTAATCCCTCCGCTGCGATTGGCACGGATTTGGCTTTCACTGGTAACCTGGTAACATATAGTCCCAGGTGTTTCTCTGCCTCTGTGGTGGACAGTGGAGTGTTTCCCATGTGGTATTGGTATGTTGGATATCCCCTCCCAAGGTGCAGGACTTTACATTTTTCTTCATTGAGTTGTAGCAGCCACCTTTTGCTCCACTTCTGTAGCTTGGTGATGTCTTCTTGTTGGATATTCGCATCCAAGGGGCTAATTTTCACTAGAATATCTCTGGTCTTCGTTCCTTGATCCATGATGGTGGCACATCTCTGAATTACTCAAGGAAGACCCAAAAAAGTCATAAAAACGGGAAAAGTGAGAGATAAGTCGTCGAAGGGTAACAAATGAGAAGAGATAAGGATATGAAGTGTGATAAGATAGAGCATGGAGGAGGAAAACGTGTACAAGGAGAGTGTTAGGAAGGAAAATTATTATTATTATTATTATTATTATTATTATTATTATTATTATTATTATTATTATTATTATTATTATTATTATTATTATTATTATTATTAGTAGTAGTAGTAGTAGTAGTAGTAGTAGTAGTAGTAGTGGTGGTTAGTGATAGTATGAAAGTCTTTTAAAATGTTTTACTTATTTATTTATTCATTGTGTTTACGCCCATCATTTGCCTGTTGCAGTCTACCTGACCGGCTGGAAAACTTTCAGACTTTCAACACTTTCTGAACTTGGTATTTTCTCAATGTTTTCCTTTCGACCAACAAGCTTGAAACCACAACATCCTCTAGGAGAAGGAGGAGGAGGAGGAGGAGGAGGAGGAGAAGGAGGAGGGAAAGAAGAAGGGAGGGGAGACTTCCTGAACTTTCACTGATTGATGTAAAATTATTCAAGCCAATCCAGCTGTCCCGATAAACAGAATATTTTTGACGAGAGAAAAAAGTGTGTGTGTGTGTGTGTGTGTGTGTGTGTGTGTGTGTGTGTGTGTGTGTGTGTGTGTGTGTGTGTGTGTGTGTGTGTGTGTGTGTGTGTGTGTGTGTGTGTGTGTGTGTGTGTGTGTGTGTGTGTGTGTGTGTGTGTGTGTGTGTGTGTGTGTGTGTGTGTGTGTGTGTGTGTGTGTGTGTGTGTGTGTGTTTTGCAATGATGAGTGGCGTGGAGTGTTTACGGCACGTGTTGTGAGCGGAAAGAGGATGAGAGAAGCGATGGAGGAGAGGAGAGAGAAGAGGAAAGAAGAGGAGAATGGAGCAAAGAGAAGATGAGGGAGAGGAGTGTTTGCTCGAGGTATGAATGAATGTCCTTGAAGAAGACTGAGAGAGGAAGAGATGAAAAGAAAGAAATAGTGAGAGAGGAGGAGGAGGAGGAGGAGAAGGAGGGAAAGCGTGAAAGCGGAGAAATAGAAGGAAGAAAGGGTACGACGGAAGGAAGGAGGGAGAGGAGGAAGGAAGAGTGAGTGACTGGGTGAGTGCGTGGGTGAGTGAGGGGGTGAGTGAGTGTGATGTGTTGCGAATATTATATCGACAGAATCAAAACAAGACCAGTCAAACAAAATGATACATGGCCTGGCTGCTTAAAAAGAATATATAAACAAATAAGTATTTTTCTGCATGGCATATTGAGGTTAAGTGCGGCCCAAGCTAGAAAATTGTGAGAAAACATGTTGCAAGCGGTTTAGAACGAGAAGAAGTCCGTGTTAACAAAATATAAACGTGGTAATGGTTAGGAAAATATCCGAGAAAAATGGTTATAATTGAAAAAATGCTCCGAGTGTATATAAATCGCGTGATGGAGGTTCGCTAAAAATGTAAATAAAAATAATGTGGTTTGCCAAAAAAGATAAAAGTTTTCTAATATGATGAAGTAGATAAAATTATGCCATGGTTAGAAAATGTAAAAGTGTATGCATTAAGTAAAAACAGATATTAATAACCTACAGGTGAAGAGGAAGAATATCATACAAAATAAACAATGGACAGGAACCCTTAATATCAAGTACAAAATGGCTAAACAAAAGTAAATATATAACAAAACTATAAGCGGGCAGTTAATAATCAGGGTGTTAATATCTGATACGAGAAAACTGTGTCTGGGCAGCATACAATTACTGTCTCAACATCCGGCACAAAACCACGATCTCCCAGCTGTTAGTAATCAGAGTATTAATATGAGCCACAAGAAAGAGCCCAAAAATGAAACTCCAGACAACCCGAGGAGGACAAACCCCGTGTGAACAAGAAAACAGGTACTTAACACACGAGTAAGCAAGGACGAGAGTTAGGAAATCACTGCAAAACACGACTCAGCGGGGGATTAGAAAACTACGAATATAAAAAAAGATGTGAACGAACCTTAATTAATGAAAGCTGGAAGAGGACATGCCTGAACTAACACGATATTGATGAGGAGAAGGAGAAGCCTGGGGAAATCAGTGAGCGAGTGGATCTTGTAAATGTAATGAGAGAAGTCAGACATAACAAGAATGTGATCTGATAAACAGGATACGAAGTGAATGATAAAAATAGTCAAGTAATCATAGTTTGGGAAATACACACACACACACACACACACACACACACACACACACACACACACACACACACACACACACACACACACACACACACAGTAAATATGATAAACAATAAATGAAACGAAAACAATTGTGTAGTACTGTGATTGTTAGTAAAAAAAAATAGTAAATAGTAAAATAGTAAAAAAATAGTAGAAAAATAGTAAAATGATAAACAGAAGATAAAAAGAAATTAGATAAACGATAAATGAAAGGAAAACGAGAATAAAATAAAATAAATGCATAAAAATAACTAATACTAAAGTTACCCCATAGTTAGAAAAATACAACACATACGGCAAAATCAACCCAACACATTTTAACCTATTCAAATAAAAAAAATAACAGACGTGACCAAACAATATCGAAGGTTAGGAAAATCTTAACATCACACACAACCATCAAAGAAAAATCATCTCAAAATCAGTGCATGAGTGAATCTTCTACTAATACAACGAACAAACGTAAAAGTCAGACACGCTACACTCGCGATCTGATAACAAAAAGGATGCGAAAAAGAAAGCGAGTTTGATATCATGAACGGAAGTAAACAAGGTCCAAAAAGAGATAAATGCTCAAATACCATAACGGGAAAAGCAATAAATAAACGCTAATATACACACACACACACACATACACACACACACACACACACACACACACACACAAGGTAAAAAACACATGCGCACGTTGAAACTTTCCGAAGCGTTTTAAGCCTAGCTCGGAATCTTTGGGAAGTGGGTCAGGCAGCAGCGAGAGGCGAAGGAGGAGGCGGGGACGGACGGACCCACCCACCACTGCCTCAACTTGCTCTTGCTGACGTAACAGGAAATACCGAAGGCGTGTGTGTTTCCCCGGCTGAAGTGAAGGTTTAAGAAAGAGAAGGAGGAGGAGGAGGTATGGAGGACTATCTTTAATCTTTTCCTATATTAATTATGATCTCGAACTGTGAGGAGGAGGAGGAGGAGGAGGAGGAGGAGGAGGAAGAAAAATCAATAGCTGTGAGGAGAAGGAAAAAGGTGCAGGAAAAGGAAAAGTATGTATACGACAACATATCCGTAATCCTCTTCCCTATCTTAAGATGCGAGGAGGAGGAGGAGGAGGCAGAGTGAAGGAGGAGGATCAGGAAGAGGAAGAGGAGGCAGAGGCGGAAGTGTGTAGGACAAGAAAAAAAAAAAAACATACCAACAATTAATTTTCCTTATTTTATTTTCAGGAGAAGGAGTGGAAGGAGGAGGAGGAGGAGGAGGAGGTAATCGCTGCGAGGGTAAGGCGTTTGGGAGAAAGTGAGGGGTGTGACAGGGCGGAGTGGTGATGGTGGAGGCGGTGGTGGTGGTGGTTGTGGTGGTGGTGGTGATGGAGGAAGTGGTGGGGATGGGTGGGGAAGGGAGAGTCCTGTGTACCGTTCATCGCTTCGCTGCACCTTCGTTTCCCCTCTCTCTCTCCTCCCTCCCACCCCTTTTACCGTCCTAGGAGATGGGTGTAATACTAAAGGAAGAATTACAAGGGTGGATGGGTAAGTAGGTGGGTAAGGGGTTGGGTAAGTAGGGGTGGGTAAGTGGGCGTTTGGCTTTCCTCTTTGCGCCACTTACACGTATCGTCAAATTTCACTCGATGAGGCGTCTCTCTCTCCTTCTCTTCCTCTTTATACGATGAGTGGTCACCTGTGTTTGTTTGTCGTGCTGGTTGTCAACGTGTGTGGGGGGAGGGGGGGAGGGGACTTGTGTGTAGGGGGGGGAAGGTGTGTGTGTGTGTGTGTGTGTGTGTGTGTGTGTGTGTGTGTGTGTGTGTGTGTGTGTGTGTGTGTTTAATGTGGTGGCTTTCTTCCGGATACACTCCCTAGGAAAGGACGTTACTCACAGCTACACTATCAACTACAATCTATCTATCTACTATCTACTATCTTAATCAATCACCAGCAAGACGATTTCAGGTTTCACAAAGAATAATAATTAGATCACAAACTATACGAACAGCTAAATAAAACGTTGATCCTAAATAAAACACAATAAAAAACTCGTAAACCAACTATCACCCTCTATAACACTCCTCTTTCCCTTCGTTATTGCATCCTTGAGTACATAACATTCACCTTTCTCTTCATTATCACATCCTTGACTATGTATTTACCTCAGTTTTCACCTCTACAGGTCATCGGCACTTCCTTTACTCTGACCCACTCCGCCGCCCACTCCTACTTCATCCCTTTCCATCTCTGCCCCCGACCGACCGAACACCCATCCATAAGTATCTTCGCCCCCCCTCCCCCTTCCCGTTTTCTTCCCGCCCCCCTCCAGCCCTCCCCGCCTTGCCCAGTCCAGACCATTCCTGCCCATCACTGCCGACCTCAAAACGCTAAGCACGCAATATCCTCGATGCATTTCCTTACTAGTGAGTGCGGACTATAAGGTAACTCTCGCTTATGGTCTCTTTGCCTTCTCTATCTTTCTTTCCTTAATCTTTCTTTTTCCTGTTTTTCTTTCCTACTTTGTCGTTTTTCCTTCTTCCTCTTTCCTTCTTTCTCTTTCTTTTCTTTCTATCTTTCTTTTTGTTCTGTCTATGTCTATCTATCTATCTATTTATCTATATTTCTTTAGTTCGTCGTTACATTTCCTTTTTCTCTGTTTTTCTTTTACTTTCTTTCTTTCTTTCTTCTGTCTATGTCTATCTATCTATCTCTCTATCTATTTATCTATATTTCTTTAGTTCGTTCTTACCTTTCCTTTTTCTCTGTTTTTCTTTCCCTTTCGTATTTTCTTTCTTTCCTTCTTTTATTTCTTCCTTTCCTTCACTCTCTCCTCTCCTCACTTTCTCATACTGTTGTCACACTAATAAAGTAATATGAAAACTCAAATAACGCACAAATCAACGAGGCCATCTGCTCCAACGATTAATTAATTAGCATAACGTTTCAAACTGTGCAAAACCCGGCAGAAAGTTCCTTATTTGTAGGTCGATAATAACAACAACAGTGCGTTCAGAGGCGAAAACTGTTGACGTGTTGAAAAGTCAGAGGTTTTCCTTTTTATTGTCTTCAGCAAATTTACCGACGTTATAAAGTGAAAGCCTTGCATATAGACACAACAACAAGCGCAAATGTTGTAATCCGAGACGCGCAGAATGCTAATAGAGCAGTTAGCGAGAGAGAGAAATCAAAAAGCGACGTAAATTTTGATAATACAAGATTCACTAGTACGAGAGGGGAAAAGAACCAACCTTTGCATGACCGTAAAATATATATCAGCGAAAAGCAAAACCTCGACCACGGCATGACGAGGAAAAATATACAACCCGCAAAATTTACAAGAGCCTGAAGCTTCAAGACGCGATATGGAAATACGAACTTTAGCGATAGGCGTTCTGCTACTACGAGTGAGTGTTGAACGAAAATAAAAACTAAGAAAACACTAGAGACCACGTGAAGAAAAGTGAAAATAAACGGGCGAGGAATATCAATGAGGAAGGAACCTTTGAGAAAATAGCCTTTGTAAATACAGATGACAGGCAGGACAACACTACGAGGAAGAGGGATGAACAGAACTAAAATTAAGAAGACAGGAAGATGAATAAAAAAAAACCACAGCAAGAAAGATAAGGACATAAGACGATAGACTATAGATACGAGACAAAATGGAAGGGTAGGAAGGAGTGAAGCGAATAAGCCATTTCTCAAAGATATAAATAAGTATAAAAAAACTTGTCTGTGAATTGCCAACTGTCTCAAAAGATGGATGAATGGAGAGAGAGAGAAAAAATCAACTGTTCTCTTTCTCTCGGGGAAGTGGAAGGTAGCTAGAAGTGAAAGGCGAATGAATGGTGAAAAAATAAAAATAGAAAGAAAGAAAATGGGTTACGGAGTGAAAGTTAAAGTCAAGGGCAGGCCAGTGAATAGTGAAATAAGGGGAAGTGCTCTTACGTGCTTGCGACAGGACTAGGAAAAAAAAAGTGAGAGGATCAAATGAATCATACGGACAAAGTAGACGGAAAGAAAGACAGACAGGCGTTGATACAGACATGGATATTCAGGTTGACACGGGCATACACACACAATACATGAGAATAAACAGATAAATGGATGAGTGAACTGATTGATAAATGCATGTAGAGATAAAATGCTAGATAACGATAGATATTAACAGACGAATAGATGAAAAGTTAGATGTATAAACTTAGGCATGGATGGATGGATGCAGAAAAAGACGAGACAAATAGCTGAATAGATAGAGATAGAAATAGATAATAATATAGATAAATACTAACACGGGTGAAATTCGATGTTGACAGAAGGTAATACTGATACATAAGGTGAATAAATACATACAAACAGGAAAAAAAGACGAAATAGAGCTGGATAAAGAGATAGGAGTGTCATGCCTTACTAAGAGAGAAAAATGAGAGCATGAGAAAGGAGTTAGGAGAAGAGGAAGAGGGCGAGAGAGAGCAAGAGAGAGAGAGAGGAAGAAGCAGGAGAGAAATCTGACAAAAAAACAAGGAATGCAAAAGGAGAATCAGACAGGAAAGTGATAGAAAGAAATGAGAACGGAAAGTGAAGGGCTTGAATGAGACAACTACCACCACCACCACCACCACCACCACCACGTCCTCTTCCTCCTCCTCCTCCTCCTCTCTTCTGCCCTTCTTCCATGTCTTCCTTTAGAGATGAAAGACGCCGCCAACTTAACAATCCTTTCTTCCTTCACCTCCTTCCCTGACAGTGAAAGCCTCCTCCTCCTCCTCCTCCTCCTCCTCCTCCACACAACACTAATGCAATCCCTCCGCCATTCTCCTCCACACTTCCGCTGCCTTAAACACACTTTCCATTATAGTCCACAAATTCTTACCCCCCCACCCCCCGTCCCCCATTCCTCTGTGTGCGTGTGCGTGTGCGTGTGTGTGTGTGTGTGTGTGTGTGTGTGTGTGTGTGTGTGTGTTTGGGGATGAATGCCTCCAGATATTTACTCAAACTGCAAATAGAACGAGCCTCGATCCTCCTCTCACTAACACACCTTCTTTTCCTCATCCCTTCTTTCATCACGGAGGCTCTTGGATTCTTTTCCCGGGCCACGAAAATCCACGACATACATGCTTCCAACTCGTGTGCTTATCAGGATTTATTTTTTCGACGCATAAAGTGAAGTATAGTGAGAAAGCGAACTAGTTTACTAAATCGCAGTAAATGATAAACTGACAATTGCTAAAACTCCTCAAATGATGGTAAAAATGTATTTGTTGATGCAGTATAAACAAGAGAGCTTCTATAAATAATGAGATCACAGAGTTTATATACGATCATTGCCGTGGGAACTAGCGTCGCATTTTTTAACATTTCGTTCCCCAAGCACACACACACACACACACACACACACACACACACACACACACACACACACACACACACACACACACACACATTTGACAAGGCATTCGTAGATATTGTAAGCATTTCCACGGGTAGTCTTATCATCGTGGTAAACATTTTGTCTCCCAAGCACACACATACACACATTTGACAAGGCATTCGTAGATATTGTGAGCATTTCAATGGGTAGTTTTATGATCGGGGTAGTAGTTTGACCATTCTTTTATGCAGTGAACGTGAAAAAAAGCTCATTAAAACACGATTACTCACCTTACTGGCCTTTGAAAAATAGTTATGTGAGAGGTGGAAGTGTCTAAGAATGCCGTCTATAGACTCAAAGTAACTATACATTTTACACTCTTCAATTCTGTTAAAAAAAAAAGACTTCGAAAGCAAAATGAATGTCGCTTTTCATTTCTAAACATAAAGACTAGATTTTATGTCCAAAGGTTACCATACATAGAATTTTTACAGCAGGAGGCAACACGGCGCTTTCCACTTCTACGTTTTGTGCAAAGGAGAGTTCAAAACCGCGGTATCTTCCCCGTCGTCGTGCTGATTAACGGCTTAACACTGCGCTTAATTCGGTGTTATTAGCGTCAAAGCATGGACGCGTGTCGCCGGCCAGGTGCTGTACTGAAAAACCTTCTCCACAACACATTAGTAATTTACCACTTTCTCTCTCACTCTCTTTTGCTTTCTCTTTCTCTTTCGTTCTCTTTTTCTCTCTCTCCTTTGTTGACTCTCTCTCTCTCTCTCTCTCTCTCTCTCTCTCTCTCTCTCTCTCTCTCTCTCTCTCTCTCTCTCTCTCTCTCTCTCTCTCTCTCTCTCTCTCTCTCTCTCTCTCTCTCTCTCTCTCTCTCTCTGCAGCTAAGTAATTGCATCGCGCTCACTTTTCTTTGAGGCTCCTTATTTTTTCTCTATCCCCGAGTCCACGCGCGACGCAGCGTCTTGATCTGAATCCTAAGATCGCGCAAGATCCAACATCGGGCAAGGTTATTGACACGGAGGAGGGCCAGCAGCAGCGCCACCACCAGCGCCACCATCCCTGAGGCGGCGATCAGAGGAACTAATTGCCCGTTTCTTACCGCGTTAGTTTCTCATTAGTGACCTTCTTCCTATTTTTTTTTTTTTTAAGGGCGGAACATTAATCACCGGTGGAAAGTGTGTTGTCTTGTGGTGTTGGACGAGGGTGGTATGATTCGCCTGGGCAAGATGAATGGCTCGATTTCGCTCTAGTTTAAAGTTCTCGTTCTCGTTGTCGTTGTCAACCGGCCTCTTGCAGACTCCTTATGTTCTTCTCTTCTCTTCTCTGTTCTCTCTGTTCTCTCTGTTCTCTCTCTCTCTCTCTCTCTCTCTCTCTCTCTCTCTCTCTCTCTCTCTCTCTCTCTCTTTCACTTCACTCACTCATTCACAAACGTTTACTTGAATCGTTGGTTACGTTCACACACACACACACACACACACACACACACACACACACACACACACACTCTTTTATTCATGACAAGCTGGCACACAGTCGCATGCACGCACATACACAGTACCCACAAAAACACTTACACATTACAAGCACACACACACACACACACACACACACACACACACACAAACATACACACACTAAACAAGGGCAATATGTCTATCTGTATTTTGTTAAATTTTGAACGAAAAAAATATTCGTTAAAAAGAACATTGATAGCCAACGAGAGAGAGAGAGAGAGAGAGAGAGAGAGAGAGAGAGAGAGAGAGAGAGAGAGAGAGAGAGAGAGAGAGAGTGAGAGAGAGAGAGAGAGAGAGAGAGAGAGAGAGAGAGAGAGAGAGAGAGAGAGAGAGAGAGAGAGAGAGAGAGAGAGAGAGAGAGAGAGAGAGAGAGAGAGAGAGAGAGAGAGAGAGAGAGAGAGAGAGAGAGAGAGAGAGAGAGAGAAAGGGGGTGACTGACTTTCGGCTGCCCTCTAATGTCACCCTTCACCCCTCAATCACCCTTCGCCCTTTTCCATACGTGAAAGAGAAAATTTCCCGACCAGACCAACACGTGAGACACTCAGGAACGTTTTCCCTCCAATTGCCGCTGCTCGTCTTGTTTTCTTTTTAGTAGACGGAAGTGCGCGACGCTCAGCCAGCGCTCACTGCCGGTAATGAAGCTTTGGCAACGTTATCCGTCACGGGGAATGAACAGCAGCCAATAGTTATGTCAAAGTAAATGGATCTTAGGAAACATTCATAAAAGTAAATACCTGGAGAATTTTTTATTTTCTGGATGAGTGAGATTGAAGACTTTTTTTTTTCTAGAACCAATGAAAGCGTTCGCTGATGGACGTGGACTCGTGACTACTAACAGAGAAATGTGTTTTTGCAGAAATATATATATTAAAAAACGTTAACATATCTTTTTCGGCAACTCGGTGATTCGCTTCATCGCCTCTTATCATATGCAAGCCTTTCTTTCAACGCTGTAGACACGAATTTCATTTCAGATTTCATTGAAACGTTTCTTTATCTTCCCCATTTTCCTTGTGATATAATATTTTGAGTCTTTGTTTTCCTCCTCTGCTTGATTGAGTTTCTGACAGAGTAGAGGAAGAAGGCGGCCACTATCCTTCTCTATCATAAGCCAAGGAACGAGAATCAGCCTCAGAAAGGTTTGAAGTGCCATGTAACACTCAATAAAAAGGTTTGCATTTGTCTATTTCTCATTTTTTTCTTTTTTCGTATGTGTATTTGTCTGTGTCTGTCTGTCTGTCTGTCTGTCCGTCTGTCTGTCTGCACGTGCTCCCTTTAAATACAAGTGTTGCCTCTCGTAAGATATTTCATAAGGGAAAGCAAACAGAGGATATACCATCCCTCCTAAGTTATTTATCATGCACACAAACAAACACCATCATCACCTTCACCTACATCACCACCACCACCACCACCGCAGCTACAGCCACCATCACTTCCTCTACTTTCCCAAGTGATGGAGGGAAAGGAAAGTCAACCGCGACCGCTAATGGCTGTCAAGGGAAGGGAGGAAGGAAGAATGGAAAGAAAGATGGAAGGAAACTATAGCAGGAGAGGTGTGGCCTTGACGCGGCCCTATCTACCATCAACTCTCGTTTCCTATCATCTATTATCTACCATCCTCTGTCTACCCTTTCTCCTGCACCTAGTCATGAGCTGCAGACCTGTAAAAAACATGGGTATACAGGCAGAGACAGATAAACGTACAGAGAAAAACAGACGCCGAAGATGAAATAAGAAAAAATAAAAAAATATGAAAGAAAAAATGTAACACTTATCCAAAATGACAACTCAAAATTAGCGTGAAAATCGACGAAGCATAAAATGGCAAAAAAAAAAAAGGAATTGAAGGGATAAGGCGATGCTGGCTTAATATAACGTAAATGACAACACCAGTAGTAGTAGTAGTAGAGGAGGAGGAGGAGGAGGAGTAATGGAGGAGGCAGATCGGTCGGTCGGGTGCCTATGCTCCTCACTCCTCACGACGGGCACGAACAAAAAACGGGGTCAGGAGGGTCGGGCCAAGGGGTCAACTCCGTCATTTGTTATTCGCCTCCCTGTCGCCCGCTTCATTCATCCCGGCGTGGCTCATCCCATTCACACCGTCGTCCATTTGTGCGGCTCACTCGGCGGGTCATTCAACTTAGAGATTACTTTTTTTGTGCCGCTTATGATTCAGTTTAGTTATCCCCTACTGGTCCTGATGATGATGATGGTGGTGGTGATGGTTCCTCTTTATAAATGGTTGAAGATATGGGTTCGAGATCCTTTTTCTAACCTTTGATCTTGTTTGTTTATCCCTTGTCGCCCACTCACGTTGCTTATTGCAGGCTGAGATTGTGGTATTTTCTCTTTCAAATATACGTCTCTTTAGCAACGTAAATGATTAACGAAACTCATTTATTATTATGATTATTATTGATACTGGTATAGATGTCTCTTTAGCAACATAAATGATCAACGAAACTCATTTATTATTGTGATTATTATTGATACTGGTATAGATGTCTCTTTAGCAACATAAATGATCAACGAAACTCATTTATTATTGTGATTATTATTGCTACTGGTATAGATGTCTCTTTAGCAACATAAATGGTCAACGAAACTCATTTATTATTGTGATTATTATTGATACTGGTATATATGTCTCTTTAGCAACATAAATGATCACCGAAACTCATTTATTATTGTGATTATTATTGATACTGGTATTATTTTACGTTTCAGTTCATTACCCATCACTGGCTCACGTACGGCGAAGGAAATATTAAAAAAAAAAAATGGAGTGGAAAGCAAAGGAAAGGGACTAATGCAGACTTCCTTTTATTTCCGATTATGTTATTCCTACTATATTTATTTCTCTCTCTAGTTCTATTTTTTTCTATTCTTACTTCTACTTCAGCCATTCTTCAGTTATCATCAGGGAGATTATGTCTGTCAATCTGTCACTCACTCTCTCACTCTCATTCCCACTCACTCTAACACTCACTCTCTAACTCTCTCACTCCCCCATGCTTGTTACAGTAGCGGATCAGATATAAAAATAAAAATAAATAAAACATAACAGAAAGAAGTCCCTTGATAAACAGCTGAGACTCCTTAATCCTCCTCCTGATCCTCTTTACGGCTGCCACCCTTTGACCCTTTTGAGCCCGAGCGCCACCTTCCAAGATTGATGACCTCGCCACGGGGGGTCGAACGCGCGAACAACGGATCAGGAGTCACGGGCTTTACCTCTGCTCCACTCAACCTTCACTTGTATGGGAAAGGGCACGACTACCGAAAAGGGACGAGGGAGCAAAGAGCGTGCCATAAAAGGGGCTCAACACACCTATAGTTGTTTATCGAGGCCAACATGCTCTTGCCCTCACTGATGGTTGAATTTTATGATGTCCAAATAAAAGCATTGTGTTTGAATTAATTGTCAGGTAATGTTAAACAAAACTTGTCTATTAATTCAAGTTTCTCCCTCCGATTTAATGGTATGTCAATTAAAAGAGTTAACGAGTTGAGATTATTTAATGATTTGCAGATAAATCTTGATATCTTCACACTTGTCTCCTAACTCGGCACCGCAAGCATGTTTCCGGGCGCACGCTTCTTCATGTGCAGCTTTTCACTCCAGTTCAACACAGATTGAGAAACAGCATCCGTGAATATCATTACATTCACTAATTTCACAAACACAGATGGGGGAAAATACTATTAATGTTTGCATAGTTTTATCTGCCTACTTGCTACAAGCGTACAATTTTCATTCACTTCAGTAACTTTCACCATTACTCACGCTCTCATCTGAATCATTTGAGTAGATTTTAGACCTCATAAATAGTTGGTAATTGATTATTTTTCTTGTATTTAGTGAAATTAGTCCCAATCTGCATTAAAACAGGTGAAAGTTACATATGAAGACTTGGGTGACTGATGT
This sequence comes from Eriocheir sinensis, assembly GCF_024679095.1. NCBI lineage: Eukaryota > Metazoa > Arthropoda > Malacostraca > Decapoda > Varunidae > Eriocheir > Eriocheir sinensis. The sequence goes on from NC_066548.1 coordinate 5,664,331, forward strand.
TAACAATTGAGGCTTACCTGCACATTGGCTCATAATCTCTTAACTCGCTATTCTTTTTAATTGACAAAACATACAGCAAAGGAAGAAGCCTGAGTTAATAAGTAAGTTGACACATTATCTGGCAGTTATTTCAAGTATAATGATGTTACTCGGACATTGTACACTCAAGAGAAGATGGCGCCACTATAAACACTTGCCTGCGCCATGACGAGCTGGGGCCGACTACCATCCAGGCCCCTCAAGCAAGCCTACCGGCGCTATAGGCGTGAAAAAAAAATAATAAGCTAGCAATAAACTTCTCGAGGAAAAAGAGCTCCTCGACGGGCTGGTGCAAGCTGTTTATTGAGACTGGAGTATGAACCAGAAGTCTTCCTGACACTACGCAGGTACAAAACAATCACGTCCACGTTAACGATGTGTGCCAGGAAATTTGACCACAGTGCTGGGTATCACCGTTGGCAGATTATCGTACTCAGAGCCACGTATTTACCGGTTTCTAGCCAATAATAGTTGCCAAGAAGCACCAATAATTAACCATTTAAACGATAACCATATATGAAGGCAGTTATTTGGGTGATGAAAGCAGTGTTTGGGTCGGAGATCGGCAAACATAAGACGCAGAGTACGACAATCTGGCAACGTTGGCTGGGATGAAGATATTCTGGCAGCGTAGGATCGACGAGCCAATGAAGGAGCGAGCTCAGATTAGTTAGAAATAGAAAGAACTGATGTAGCGTTACTTACAGAGGAAAATTTCGACTTCAGATTCTTGAGTGACGTTGGAAAAATTATGGTATAGTGCAACTGGCGGTGAAGGACAAATGAAGTCGAGATAGAGTTGTGGTATTGGAACGCATAGAGCAAGTATCCAGTTCCGCATAACGCCGACAAACCTTCATTTAAATAATAGCTTCAGCACAAAAATCACTAATGCATGTAATGGTTTTAAGGAATGTAAAGCATGTAAGAAATGCAAGTTCAGACGGCACAGGTATGCAAGATGTTCCTCAGGGTAATTGTTTTGGTCGTTGGTCGTGTCAGTAGTCTTGCCCGTAGTAAGTCGTTCGGGTCATGAAGATTGTGGAACGATGTGTTGTGGGCAGCCAGTAATGGGGGGGGGCTGTGCCGGAGGGTGTGGCATTGAGGATCCCAGCGATGGGGGAGTCATCCTGGGGGCGTGAAGATTAGTAACCCAGCGATGGGGGAGTCATCCTGGGGGCGTGAAGATTAGTAACCCAGCGATGGGGGAGTCATCCTGGGGGCGTGAAGATAAGTAACCCAGCGATGGGGGAGTCATCCTGGGGCGTGAAGATTAGTAACCCAGCGATGGGGAGTCATCCTGGGGCGTGAAGATTAGTAACCCAGCGATGGGGAGTCATCCTGGGGCGTGAAGATTAGTAACCCAGCGATGGGGAGTCATCCTGGGGGCGTGAAGATTAGGAACCCAGCGATGGGGGAGTCATCCTGGGGGCGTGAAGATTAGTAACCCAGCGATGGGGGAGTCATCCTGGGGGCGTGAAGATTAGTAACCCAGCGATGGGGGAGTCATCCTGGGGGCGTGAAGATTAGTAACCCAGCGATGGGGGAGTCATCCTGGGGGCGTGAAGATTAGTAACCCAGCGATGGGGGAGTCATCCTGGGGCGTGAAGATTAGTAACCCAGCGATGGGGAGTCATCCTGGGGCGTGAAGATTAGTAACCCAGCGATGGGGAGTCATCCTGGGGCGTGAAGATTAGTAACCCAGCGATGGGGAGTCATCCTGGGGGCGTGAAGATTAGTAACCCAGCGATGGGGGAGTCATCCTGGGGGCGTGAAGATTAGTAACCCAGCGATGGGGGAGTCATCCTGGGGGCGTGAAGATTAGTAACCCAGCGATGGGGGAGTCATCCTGGGGGCGTGAAGATTAGTAACCCAGCGATGGGGGAGTCATCCTGGGGGCGTGAAGATTAGTAACCCAGCGATGGGGGAGTCATCCTGGGGGCGTGAAGATTAGTAACCCAGCGATGGGGGAGTCATCCTGGGGGCGTGAAGATAAGTAACCCAGCAATGGGGGGTCATTCTGGGGCCGTCAATTTAGTGTCCAGTAATGGAAAGCAACGCTGGGTATATCAAGTTAGGGAAGACAGTGAATGGGAGCAACGCCGAGGGTGCTAAAGTAGGGAAGGGGAACCGAGATCGCCTCCACCTCCAGGCCGGATCTGCTCGTGAAGAAGTGGGGGAGAACACGAGAGACCCGGCGCTGGAGGTCTCGGCGAGGCGGCCGGCCCTGGGACTAGCGCTGGCGTGCTCCCCCGAGGCTCAGTGTCGCGATGCTGAAGAGAAGTGCAGCAGAAGACACTGATGAATTAAAAAAATGTTAGGGAAAAGCCTTAACTCGAAGTTTGTGCGAGGTAAGGTTGTAATGAAGGCTGCGGCGGTGGTGGTGGTGATGTTATTAGTGGTGTGATGACAGTGGATGCTGGTGGTGAAGGTGGGAAACTGTTGTGAGAGAGAGAGAGAGAGAGAGAGAGAGAGAGAGAGAGAGAGAGAGAGAGAGAGAGAGAGAGAGAGAGAGAGAGAGAGAGTAGAGCATGAGAGGTGGATTAAAAGGAGGAAAAGAGAGAAAAGAGGAGAAAAGAGGAGAAATAACGAGATGACAAAAGAGGAGAAGCAAAAAAGAAGGGAAAGATCAGAAACGGGACTAACACAAAATGAGAAAGATATAATAACAAGACCAAACACTATACTGAAGGAAGGAAAATGTCAATAGTGAAAGGAAACCAAACTAGCATGAACGTCAATGAACAAGCAGTCTCTTCCTCGCTTACGTAACCAAAAACCTATTAATAAGCGTAACAAATATATTAATAAGAGTAGAATGTATGATTTGTTTCTATTTTCATTGTGATGGCATGCCGGTAGGAATTCGAGGTTCACTACACAACCTTAAGAATGTTTTAGCCACACTTCTATAATTTGGTTGCGAATACATATTTTCTCCAGCTAAATTTGGTTGCGAATACATATTTTCTCCAGCTAATGCAGAGGAGACTTCGATGCTAAAAGTAGTGATCTTATCAATTTAAAAGCTATATGATAAAAAGTTGAGGTACAAGATGCGAAGAAAAATTATAAAAACACGAAGGACACAATAGCAGCGATCAATAGAAAGTGTGTTGGCTTAGAACAAGATTATTTGCTTCCGAATATTATTTATGATGGTATTTTATTGATTTATGTTGTGAGTGCGAGCGAGTTAGTGAATCAGGATGAGGCGTAAGGAAAGGTGGAGATAAATGTTGGGAAAGGAGAAGTATGAAGACGATGATAAGGAGGAGGAGAAGGAAGATAATGACGATGATGATGGTGATAAGGATAATGATGATGATGATACTGAGGAGGAGGACGAGGAAGAGGAGGAGGAGGAGGAGACGTGGAAACATGGTAGAACAGGTAACAAGAATCCGCTTGGCTCATAGCGAGACAGTCTGCTTTAGTGATTTAATCTATTCGTCAGGCTTCAGTAAATAGCGGATGACTCGATTCGGGAAAAAAAAAATGTCTGTATGTCTTCTCTACGCTTGAACCGGTACACCGTTATTTTTAGTTATCGGGTTAGTTTGGAACTCAAAAAACATGGAAATCTTGACGTCGCTGAACTTGTTTAGATACTGTATCAGGACCTGTATAAAATCTCCCCTGGTTGTCGTCTTTCTTCCAGCAAAAAAAAGTCTAGTCACTGGAGTATGACATCGCCGACGGTATTATTTTGGGGCTGATTTGCTGCACTCTCCCTAGTAACTCGACGTGCACTGCGTAATCGAGGTCAGGTCTCACCAACGAGTTATAAAGAGGTAACATAAGAACATATGAACATAAGAATTCTGGAAAAGGTCGGTAGGCCTATACAAAGCAGCTCCTGTGATCCTAACCCCTCCTAACATCACTATCCATGAATTTCTTTTTTTTTATTTGTCTATCGTATTGGCACTCAAACGTGAATGCCAACCCTATTCCACTCATCCACCAGAAAGAGAGGAGGAGGAGGTGGTGGTGTTGGTAGTGCCGTCAGGAGTAGAGTATCATTTCCAATTCGTACGCATCATTCCAGCAAGTACTCATGTCTGAAGAAGAAGAATTAAGCAGAGAAATGGAAACGAAGAACAGCCAGAGGGAAGATTTATGATGACGAGGGAAGATGGAGGAGTTGGCGCTGGGGGTAGAAAATCATGCCCAATTTGCACGCACCTCCCCCATTAGTACTCGTATTTCAAGAACTGGAGAGATATGGAGACGAAGAACTGACAGATTGAGGAATTGAAACGACGAGCGGAAATGAAACAGACGTGAAGGATTCGTGTTGTTTTAAGGGGCCGGATTTAACTGGATGCCTCAAGGACGTGCCTGTACGATAGCATCAGGGAAGGCCCGCGTGGCAAGGCCTAGAGCGCCTCCATAGGCCTATCGTCGGGGTGTGTTTGGAGTGCTGTTAGTAAGGGCCTGGCGACGTCTCTTCCCACACCTAACCCTTCTTCACCTTCTTCCTCCTCCTCCTCCTCCTCCTCCTCCTACGACCTACGCCCATTGCCCCTTCCCCCCCTTCCTTTCCTCTTCCTGCTTATTCTCCTCATCTTTCTCTACCTACTCTTCTATTTTCTTCTCCCTTTCCTCCTCTTCGTCCTCCTCTTCCTCTTTCTCTTCTTCCTCTTCACCATTATTATTACTATCTTCCTCATCCTGTCTTCCTCCTCCTTCATATTCTCATCTCTTCTTCCTTGCCCTCCTAATCCTCCTTTTCCTCTTCCTACGCCTCTTTCCTCCTCTTATTTGCCTCTTCTAATTCTCTTTTATTATTTTCTTCCTCCTCTTCTTTCTCCTCCTCTTCCTATTATACTCTTCTTATTCTCCTCCTCCTCCTCCTCCTCCTCCTTACCCTACCCCCATTATCTTCCTTCAGACACTTTCTCTTTCTTCCCGGATAATCATATCGGTAGACATCTTTTGTAGCTTTTAACAGTAACGTGGCCGGAAAGACGAATCTCACCTGTGTACGAGTGTGATTGTGTCTACCTGGAAGCCTAATTATGGTTGGGTGATAAATGTAAAAATAAATAAATAAATAAAAAGAGAAATTCCACTTTTTATTCTTCCGATCGAAAAATGAATTCTATAAAGGAGTGAGAGAATGAATTTTATTATACTAAGGGTAAAAAAAATAAAAATTGGACACAGAATATTGAGAGAGAGAGAGAGAGAGAGAGAGAGAGAGAGAGAGAGAGAGAGAGAGAGAGAGAGAGAGAGAGAGAGAGAGAGAGAGAGAGAGAGAGAGAGAGAGAGAGAGAGAGAGAGAGAGAGAGAGAGAGAGAGAGAGAGAGAGAGAGAGAGAGAGAGAGAGAGAGAGAAAGCAAACAATTAGCCGGCCAGACTGACAGGCAAACAAGCGAACAGACAGACAGACAGACAGACAGACGCAGACGAGACACAGGCATCTAAGGAAAGGCGAGAAAAGAGAAAAGTTAAATACATAAAAATAATAATGATAGTAAATAAAGAGTTTGGAGCCGAGGCGAAGAAAAAAAAAGACAATCACGAATGAAAAGTAAAATACGAGGAAGCTATTGATCGGAAAAAGAATGAAGATAGAAGTGAATAGAAGACGTAGAAGAGGAGGAGGAAGAAAAGGACCAGGAGGAAGAAGAGAAAGAGGAGAAATACTAGAAATGGATGAAAAGGAAGGAACGTGCAGGAGTGGATGATGAAAAACGTGAAAAAACAACGAAAAAAAAAATAGGAGGAGAAGAAGAAAGACAAGGAGGAGGAAGAAAAAAATAATAAGAAAAAATGTGGAAGTGTGGAAATGAAAAGAAAGCAACGTGAAGGAATGTGGAAGGAAAGAAAAAAAGCGAGAGAGAAGGCGAAGAGGGACGTAAAGGAAGGAGAAGAAGAAATTGAAGGCGAAGGAAGAGAAAAAGAAGAAAGAATGTAGAAGTGGGATGTGAAAAGAAAGTATCGTGAGAGAGAGAGAGAGAGAGAGAGAGAGAGAGAGAGAGAGAGAGAGAGAGAGAGAGAGAGAGAGAGAGAGAGAGAGAGAGAGAGAGAGAGAGAGAGAGAGAGAGAGAGAGAGAGAGAGAGAGAGAGAGAGAGAGAGAGAGAGAGAGAGAGAGAGAGAGAGAGAGAGAGAGAGAGAGAGAGAGAGAGAGAGAGAGAGAGAGAGAGAGAGAGAGAGAGAGAGAGAGAGAGAGAGAGAGAGAGAGAGAGAGAGAGAGAGAGAGACAAGGAGAAACGGAGAGGAAGAGAGGTAAAAGAGAAAACATGGAAGAGGAGGAGGAAGGAAAGGAGAGGGAGAGAAGGAAGTTGAGGAGGATGTGGAAAAGGAAATAAAAGAGGAAGAGGAAATAGAAAAGGAAGAAGAAGAGGGAGGTGAGAGAGGAAGAAGAGGAGGAGGAGGAAGAAGAGGAGGAACAAAAAATGAAGAGAAGGGAAAGGAGAAAAAGAAGAAAAAAATGCAAGAGGAAAAGGAGGAAGAAGAAAAAAAAGTAGAAGGAGAAGAGAAGGAAAACAAAAGTTAGGGAGAAAGAGGGAAAGGAGTACGAGGAGAAAAAAATGCAAGAAGAGGAAGAGGAAAAGGAGGAGGAAATGGAACAAAAAGAAAATGGAAGATGAGAAGAATTAGGGATAGAAGGAAGAAAGAGAAGAGATGGAAGAGGAGGTAGAAGAGGAGGAAAACGAGGGAAAGGGAGAACAGGAAGGAGTAGGCGTGTTAAAAAAATGGGCAAGGTGTTGGGTAGCGCCTAATGACCAGGTATTGTGCGTGTGTCACCTGTTGCTCTCACCTGAATTACGTCACTTCCTGTCTACCTGTCTACCTGTCTGTCTGTCTGGTTGTGTGTCTGGTTGTCTGGCTGTCTGGTTGTCTGTCTGGTTGTATGTCTGTCTGTGTGTGTGTCTGTCTGGGTGTTGGGTGTCTGTCTGTCTGTCTGTGTGGTTGTCTGGCTGTCTGGTTGTCTGTCTGTCTGGCTGTCTGTCTGTCTGTCTGTCTGTCTGTCTGTCTGGTACCTATTCGTCTTTTCTCCTCCTCCATCTCTTTTTCCTCCTCATCTTCCTCTTTTCCATAATCTTCCTGTTCATCTTCTATGTTCTTCCTCTTTTCCCTCCTTGCCTTCTTCCTCTTCCCCTCCTCCTCATTTATCTCTATTTTCTTTTCTTCCTCCTGTTCCTTATTCTCCTCCTCTCCTCTTTCTCTTTGTTCTTCTTCCTCTTCCTTCTCTTTCTTTTTTTTTCCTCGCCCTCTTTGCTACCTCTTACTTCTCTTCTTCCTCCTCTTCTATTTCTTCCTCTTCCTGTTCCTCTTCCTCTTTAATTTCCTCTTCCATATCCTCCTCAACTTCCTTTTCTTTCTCCTTCTCTTCCTCGTCCTCTTCCTCCTTCTTTCCCTCTTCTCCCTCTTCCTGTTCCTCTTCCTCTTTAACGTAGACAAGTGCCAGGTCCTTCAAGTTGGAACGAGGAATAAAAAGTTTGATTACGAAATGCGCGGCGTAAAACTCAAAAGCGTTCAATGCGTCAAGGACTTGGGGGTCAAAATCGCGTCAAACCTCAAATTCTCACAGCAATGCATCGATGCAGCAAATAAAGCGAACAGAATGTTGGGCTTCATTAAAAGAAACTTTTTATTTAAGAATAAAGATGTAATACTCCCGCTCTACAACAGTTTAGTCAGACCCCACTTGGAATATGCGGTACAGTTTTGGTCTCCCCACCATGCAAAGGATATTGCTAAATTAGAAGGTGTTCAGCGTCGGGCAACGAAAATTATCCCTTCCTTGCGCAACAAATCCTACGAAGAAAGGCTTTCTACCCTTAACATGTTCTCTCTTGAGAAACGTCGCCTCCGAGGAAAACTGATCGAATGTTTTAAAATACTTAATGGTTTCACGAATGTAGACAGATCAACATTGTTTATGATCGATGACACTTTGCGCACGAGGAACAATGGCGTAAAACTCAGATGTAGACAAGTAAATTCAGACTGCACCAAATTTTTCTTCACCAACGTTGTAGTGCGAGAATGGAATAAGCTCCCATCATCAGTGGTCCAGTGTAACACGATTGACTCCTTCAAAAATAAGCTCGACCGTCACTTATTTCAACTTAATATCAACTAGAGTAGAAATGCAACGTTTTGGAGTCTTCTGATTAATGTAAAATCACTTAGGTTTAAGGACAGACCACCAAGTCTGGACCATGGGGTCTGTGTGGTCTGATTTTCTATGTAAATCTATGTAAAATATCCTCCTCAACTTCCTTTTCTTTCTCCTTCTCTTCCTCGTCCTCTTCCTCCTTCTTTCCTTCTTCTCCCTCTTCCTGTTCCTCTTCCTCTTTAATTTCCTCTTCCATATCCTCCTCAACTTCCTTTTCTTTCTCCTTCTCTCTCTCATCCTCTTTCTTTCCTTCTTCCTCTCTTCCCTCCTTCTCTTCCCCTTCCTCCTCCTCCTCCTACTCTCACTGCCCAGAAAACTTTTACATTCCACAAATTCTCAGTAACTCATTTTTTATCACCTCCTATTTAATGAAGTCTTTAATTAGTGTATTTCAGTGTTATCAGTTTGCCCAAGGGGGGACGGCCAAGGACAAGACAAGCCTTTCCATTCTCCGGCCTCCATCGAATATTTGTAGCGAAAGGACTTGAGAGTTGATTTAGCCATTAAAGCGGAAGCCTCGTTTCAGACCAACACTCTCTCGGCCTCTTGTCGCTCCCTGGTTCTTTTGTCCCTCCTCCTCCTCCTCCTCCACTCGTTTCGTCACTCGCCGCCATTGTCGTTCGCTGTCGCTGCCCTTGTTAAAGTTCCTCTGCCTTTCTCTGTCATTGTTGTCTTATCCTGTTTGTTGTTACACGTCTCGAGTTTTCTCTATCTATATATATACTCCTTTATTTGTTCGTCTGTGTGTGGGGGGGGAGTGTGTGGGGGTTGTGTGTGTGTGGGGGTTGTGTGTGTGTGTGTGTGTGTGTGTGTGTGTGTGTGTATCTATTCCTCTTCTATCTATCTATGTCTCTCTTTCCCCTCTCTAATAAGCTTCCCTTACTTCATCTCTATCTTCTTCCTTCACCGCTCGTGTTTCCTTTATCCGAGGACAATAATAAACACCTAGAAACCGGCACAGGGTATTGTGTTCCGTCCTTGAGCAGCGACTGACTCATCTGAAGCAGGAAGCTGATAAGGAGGAGGAGGAGGAAACATGGGAACTTGACAGAGCAGGTAACTTGAAACATAAAGGCTTAAAACGAAACCACCTTATAAAGTGTTCTTCGTGATGAATTTCAGACCTGTAAAAGAGATCCAGTAACTTGCAGGACGCCACGCACGGGAACACGAGGACAAAAGCAGAGAAGTGAACAAAGGAAGATGAAGTAATTAAGGGTGTGAGGTACAGGTGAAAGCAAGGGATGGGTGGGAGCAGGAGGAGCACAACACCACGGGAAGATAAGGACGAAGGGAATGCTACAAATGTACAAATGGTATACACTGAGGAACGAATTACGAGCGAAAAAAGACAAGAAAGACCCAGGAAAAGAGAGGAACATAAAAACATAACGTAGGAATCTGCAAGAGGCCGGTAGGCGTGTACAAGGCATCTCCTGTAACCCTAAGCTCCTGTGAATCTAACCCCACCTAATATCACTGTCAATGAATTTATCTAATCTATTTTTTAATATTACACTTGTATTGGCACTCACCACATGACTGCTCAGCCTGTTCCACTCATCTACCACTCTGTTAGTAAACCACTTTTTGCCTATGTCCCTGTTGAATGTGAATTTATACAGTTTAAGTCCATTACTACGTGTCCTACCCGGTTTTCTTATCAACAGAACCTCATTAATATCACGAAAACAGATAAGGATGAAGGAAATCCTACACACGGGCAAATTGAATACTGAGAGACGAGTTAGAAGAGGCAAAGGACAGGAAGACAATAGCGTGACCGGGGAAACAAGAGGAAGACGACCACGAGATAAGATAAAAGTTAAGGAAATGCTAAGACCAGGTAAAGTAAACACCGAGAAGCGAAGTAGGAGAGACAAAGAGCAAGAATGACAGTGGCGTGACCGGAGAAGCAGCAGGAGTGATCAGGTCCGGGAACAGGAACAGAGGTGGGAAAGTCCATGAGAAAGAGGAGGAGGAGAGGCAAGAAGAACAGGAGGCAGCCATGAGAGTGAAAGGGAAGATGCAATAATGGCTGGGAATGGGAGAGGAAAAGAGGAGGAGGAGGAGAAGAGGAGGAGGAGAAAGAGGAGCAACATAGGTATCAAAGTAGTGGAAAGGGAAAGAAAAAGACTAAGAAAGAATAGGATTTAGAAGAGTGAAATATATGGCAAGGGGATGAAAAGATGAGAAGGAAGAGGAGATAGAAGTGGAGGAAAAGAAGAAATAGGAGCAAAATATGTATTCGAGTGGCAGACAAAGGAGAAACAGGCTTAAGAAGAACAAGAGCTAGAAGAGTGGAAGTGGAAGATGCAAAAGTGGATAGAGCTGAGAGAGAGGAGGAGGAGAGGAAGGAGGAAGATGGTGAAAAGAGAGTATATATCAAATTAGTGAAAAAAAAGGAGAAACAGGCCTAGAAAGATCAAGAGCCAAGCTAGAAGAGTGAAAGGGAAGATGCACAAGTGGTTAGGCCTGGGAGAGAGGAAGAGAGAGAGATAGAAGAGGAGGAGAAGAGAAAATGGAGGAGGAGAAAGGGAAAAGAGAGGAGAGAGAATGTGGAATTGGGATGTGAAAAGAAAGTAACTTGAGGGAATGTAGAAGGAGAACGAGAGAAGGAGGGCAAGGAGGGACGAGAAGGAGAACGAATAAGAGGAGAAAGAAGACAAAAAGGAGGAGGACGATGACGATGAGGAGAAAGGAGTATATGTATTCTTAAGCTGGTGGAGAGCTATTATAAGCTATTACACATAAACGCTGGTTAATTTGAGCCTGTTGGAAAAGTTACATCGAGTCACACCGCCTATCATGTACACTACAGACTTGCTAAATTGGGCATAACGAAACACGCGTGCCGAGGGTGGGGGAAGAGGAGAACGTTCTAATGGATATAATAGCGTACCGTGGAAACAATGCAGGAGTTCTTAGTGACGAGGAAAGTTAACGGAAGATGGCAGCTACACACACACACACACACACACACACACACGCACACACACAAACGCAGGCCTCAAATCTAATAATAATAAAAGTGAAGAAGATTTTTCGTGGCGGCGAGAATGAAAGGAGGAAGATATAAAAGATAATTAGACACCTCCAGAACAGGAAAATAACCTAGCAGTAAAAGAAAATCCATGGGTGAAATTATCGTGGACGGCGGCGGCGGCGGTGGTTGGGGGGTGGGGGGGGGAAGGGGGGAAGGGGATGGTGGTTGAAGCGGCTGTGTAACAAATATTTTCCCCTCCGAAGACTCGTATAAAGTGATAATGTTCCCACACAAACTCTTATTGTAAACACAGCCTCGAGGGTCCCAAGAAACACTCACGTAATCCCAGAGTCACTTGATGAAGCAATTGAAGAAACACTTGCGAACAGGGAAATCTTTAGTATCGTAAGAAAAAATATATATAAACTTTAACAGACGTTCCAGTAATAAAGGAGCTTCCCAAAATTATGAGCTGAGAGAAAGATAAACCAAGGAGAAGAAAGAGGAAAAAGAGGAAGAGAAAGAGGAGAAGAATGAGGAGGAAGAGAGAGGAGGAAGAAAATGGGGAAAAGAAGGAGGGAAGGAAAGAAGGGAGGATATGAAGAAAACATGGACGAGAGAAGAGGAGGAAGAAAATGGGAGGAGGAGGGAAAGACAGAAAATGAAAAAAAATATGGCAAAAAAAAAAAGAAAAAAAGGCAGCCATGAAAAAGTACCGAAGAAAAAAAACGCAGCAGGTAATGAAAAAAGAACAAGATAGATAAAGAACAACAAAAACAATAAGTACAACAACAATAAAAAAGAATAAGAACAAGAATAAACCCAGGCCAGTAGTTTTGGAGGTCTGAGAATTAGGTTAAACTCCTTTGGTTGGCCTGCTCTATTTTACCCACCTCCGTTACAGTCTTCAGCTCACCGTTTTAACTGCTCGCTTCCCGCTTGCCGTGAACTATGTGGTGTCAGGCGTGCAAAGAAGTACAATATGCCTCTTCCATTTGGTTCTTTTTAGTCCAGCATAAGTACGATGTGGGATTTGACTGTAAGGTAAGGCAGACTGCAGACCAAAGGGGGGACTATTTCGACAATTACGAGAGAAAGAACCTGTGTTGAGGATACTTAATATTAGCTCATATTTCAACATAGAAGAAAGTATTCCCTCTGTATTTCCCATTCTGAGGAGGAGTAGGAAAAGAAGGAAGAAGAGAAGGAAGAGGAGGAGGGGAAGGAAGAGGAAGAAGACAAGCTGGTGAAAGTGATGAAGGAAGAGATGCAGGAGACTGAGGAGAAGAGGTATAAGAAAAAGGAGAAAGAAGGAGAAAGCGAGAAGGGGAAGGGAAAATAGTGGAGGAGGAAGAGGGAGAGGAGGAGGAGGAGACTAAAAAAAAAGGAGGGATATAACAAAGAGGAAAAAGAAGAATAAAACGAGGAGAAAGGAGGAGGAGGAAGAGGCTGAAGAAGAGAAAGGGCTACATGAAAGAGAAGAAAAAAGATAACGAGATTGGGGATGAGTAAGAGGTGGAGGATGTGGAGGAGGAAGAGGAAGAGGAGGAGGAAGAGGCTGAAGAAAAGGAAGGGGGGTATAGGAAAGAGGAGATAAGTCTGAGTCACCGTCTTGGAAGCCAGTGTGAGGTCGTAATGATATAATTAGTGTTATTAGAATAATGTCTCCCTCCCTCCCTTTCCTCTCCACCACCACCACCACCACCACCACCACTACCCCATTGAACACTTTTCCGGAACTGTGATGGAAAGTGGAGGGGAAAGTATTTCTTTGTAGGGGACAAATAGCTACAACCACCGCTGTCACTATCATTCACCTTACTGCCATTAACTACCGCTACTACTACTACTACTACTACAATCTACTTATCTGTCTATCTATCTACCTATCAATGTATCTACCTACCTATATGTATGGTGAAAAAGGGGAAGTAGATGATAAGGATGATGATAATGATGATGACGAGGAGGAAGAAGTAGAACACGGAAGTAAGAAAAGAACAACAACGAAGAGGAGGAAGTAGAACACGAAGATAAGGAAAGAAACCACAAGGAAAAGGAAGGAGTAGAACACGAAGATAAGGAAAGAAACAACAAGGAAGAGGAAGGAGTAGAACACGTAAATAAGAAAAGAACAACAACGAAGAGGAAGGAGTAGAACACGAAGATAGGAAAAGAAACAACAAGGAAGAGGAAGGAGTAGAACACGGAGGTAAGAAAAGAAACAGGAAAACTAAGGGCCACTCCTTGATGGTTAACGCGAATTTTCACTCTTCTTGCCCGGACGTGTCTCGAGGTAAGGACTACGTGATGACAGAGACTCGGGTACAGACGAGGAGGCATCTTGACAATGATCGGCTTGCTCGATGGACACGGATGAGCTCACAAACGAACCCGAGTCTCGAAGCCCCGAAGAAAACTCGTAAAATATATAAAGAGAGAGAGAGAGAGAGAGAGAGAGAGAGAGAGAGAGAGAGAGAGAGAGAGAGAGAGAGAGAGAGAGAGAGAGAGAGAGAGTGAGAGAGAGAGAGAGAGAAAGCGAAGAGAATATGTCTTAGCATTGTGAAATCTGACCAAGAATTTCTAGGGCGGAAGTGAGTGAGGTTACCAGGGAAAGGGACGAAGCGAGGGACTGAAGGAGGGAACAACAAAAGGGGAAGGCGGGAAAGTGGACGGACATAATATTACAATGATATGAAAGAGAAAAGGGAAGGGAAAGGGAAAGGAAAAGTAGAGGTTTGTATTGTAATGATAGGAAATATAATATGAAAGGAAATACAAAATGACGAAGGATACTTATATGTTTATGTTGCAAATGTTGAAGGGAAAAAAAGGGGAAAGAAAACAAAGAAAAAGGAAAAGGGTGCACAGGAAATAATGGAGGGAGGAAAATATAAAAAAAATAAAAAATAAGACATTGAGTAAAAACTGAAATTTGTAATGAGTTGAAAAAAGTGAGAGAGAGAGAGAGAGAGAGAGAGAGAGAGAGAGAGAGAGAGAGAGAGAGAGAGAGAGAGAGAGAGAGAGAGAGAGAGAGAGAGAGAGAGAGAGAGAGAGAGAGAGAGAGAGAGAGAGAGAGAGAGAGAGAGAGAGAGAAAGAGAGAGAGAGAGAGAGAGAGAGAGAGAGAGAGAGAGAGAGAGAGAGAGAGAGAGAGAGAGAGAGAGAGAGAGAGAGAGAGAGAGAGAGAGAGAGAGAGAGAGAGAGTATACCAAACGGAAAAAGGAAAAAAATAAAATGAAAGAAAAGCAAAGAAGGAACAGGACCACTCCCTAAAATATATATCAGCATAGAGAAAGACAAGAGAAAAGGAGAAAATGTTTAAAAAAAAAAAACCTTGAAGACTAATGCAAAGAAACATGACCCAAGCAAAAGAAATGGAACAGTAAAAGAGAAAAGAAGAACTATTATATTATCAAAGGAAAGGACTCGAAAAAGATCACTAGCAAGACACTGCCTCCTTGCGTATGATAAAAGAAATTCGAAAAAATGCATGAAGTTGAAAAAAATATATATTGATCGCATACTGAAAGAAAAAAAAAAGAAAGAAAGAAAGAAACGGAAAAATAAAGAAAGAGAAAAGAAAGAAGAGAGAGAGAGAGAGAGAGAGAGAGAGAGAGAGAGAGAGAGAGAGAGAGAGAGAGAGAGAGAGAGAGAGAGAGAGAGAGAGAGAGAGAGAGAGAGAGAGAGAGAGAAGAGAGAAGAGAGAGGAGAGAGAAAAGAGAGAGGAAAGAGAAAAGAGAGAAATGAAGAAAGTTGAAAAGCCGTAAGCACAAAATTAGTCGAAATCAAAACTAAATCGAAAAATGTGAAAACGAAAGGAAGCCATGAAAACAGACAACGTAATTAGCGAATATACTTCTACTGCAAAACGAAATTCAACCGCAAAAATAAACACGTGGAAAGAAAAATTATCGTACTTTTATTTTAACTCTCCATCTGTCCGCGTTTTCCACTCATGATATCGCTGCCCGAATATACAACTTCAAAAAAAACTTTCTCTTTCGCTTCATAATACTAATTTTTTTTTTTTAACTGCTTCTGCATATGTCTCTCTCTCTCTCTCTCTGTTTCGCCAAAAATTAGATCAGAGTAAAAAGAGAAAGCATCGCAAGACTAATAGCTGGTCATTTATTTTTCCTAACATTTTTTTCACGTTTTCTTTTCCCTTTCCTCCGCTGCGGGTTTTCCTTCGCCTTTCCCTCATCTATTTTTAGGCGGGTCGTTCTCACCCCCTTCATGTTGCTCCCTCCTGATCCACCTCCTCCACCACGGCCACCACCACTGGCACCGCCCAACACCGCAAACATCACCACTATCACCACCACCGCAACTAGCCGCCTCCCACCACCACTAACTCAACCTCCTCCGCCACCGCCCAACACCGCAAAGACCATCACCAACACCACCACGCAGCCATCACCGCCACCACCCCCGCCACGCCCGCCGCCGCCCGATAACCGCAGCACCGTTACGGCCGTCACCACACACCGTCACCATCACCAGCCTAACCACAAAATACCATTACGGACCCAAGATCATATTACCTTAGACCTCAGAAGGAGACTCGTATATGTATACAAAAATAAACATTATCAACCAATTATCATAAGCAAACACAGAAGACACGAGTACATAGTGTCGGTTTTGCTTTGAACTTGTCAGAGAGTGAGTTGATTAAATCGCAGAACAATGATTCTTAGCGTATATTGTTTTATTTAGATCCAAATAATAACTTATGCTAATGTTTAAGTTAGATTGATAAACTCTACCTACATTATTGACAACCTAAGTATTACGTTTCTAACATGAAGAGTTGAAATATTCTTTTTAATACCCTTTTCAAAAAATACTCATAAATGCATTGAAGAATACTGTCGTTAATCAATTAGACATCCAGAGACACCATCCCCCCGCAATGACACACCACACTCCCCGGACACCCCATCCACCACCCCTCCACCATGATCATCCACCACCCCTTCACCATGACCATCCACCACCCCCACCACCACCACCCACGCGCATAACAGTTCTCTCCCCCCTTATCCTGCTCCACAACCCCTTCCATCCCCTAGAATACCCCTTCCATCACCTCCCTACCGCTCCCTCCACCGCCCTACCTTCCAACCACGTGTACCAACTCCTTTCTCCATCTACCTACCCCTTTCTCCACCTCCTTACCTCTACCCCTTCCTCCACTTCCCGAACCCTCCCTCCACTTTCCTATCCCCTCCGTCCACTTTCCAAGCAGTCTCTTCTATTCCCAAGCAGTCCATCTACTTCCCTACCCTTCCTTCCACTTCCCTACAACTTCCACCACTTCGCTACCCCTCCTTCCTCCTCCCTACCCCTCCCTTCTTTTCCCCACCCCTCCCTCCGCCTCCCGAGCCCGCGACACGAGCCTGCATAACCTGACGCAAACACCTTGGCCTCAAACGTCACCCAGGCAATGAAAGTAAGCAAGCTGGGAATCTTCTATAAAAACAAACTCGCCCGGGAAGCAGCGGAGCGGAAGAAAGAGGACGCGGAAGATGATGGAGGAGGAAGAGGAGGAAGAGGAGGAATAGAGGTGACTGTGATACTGGCAATGAGTAAAGAAAGTGAAAGAGCAAAAAGTGGAAGGAGTGAAAGAAAGGAGATGGAGAACTGGCTAGAAGAAAGTGATAAACAGAGAGAGAAAGAGAGAGAGAGAGAGAGAGAGAGAGAGAGAGAGAGAGAGAGAGAGAGAGAGAGAGAGAGAGAGAGAGAGAGAGAGAGAGAGAGAGAGAGAGAGAGAGAGAGAGAGAGAGAGAGAGAGAGAGAAAGTATAGCGGTAAAGAAGAGTGAGTAAAAGGAGGAGGAGGAGGAGGAAAAACAAGAAGAAAATGTGATGCAAAGAAAGTAGTAGTAGTAGTAGTAGTAGTAGTAGTAGTAGTAGTAAGAAGTAGAGAGAGAGAGAGAGAGAGAGAGGAGAGAGAGAGAGAGAGAGAGAGAGAAGAGAGAGAGAGAGAGAGAGAGAGAGAGAGAGAGAGAGAGAGAGAGAGAGAGAGAGAGAGAGAGAGAGAGAGAGAGAGAGAGAGAGAGAGAGAGAGAGAGAGAGAGAGAGAGAGAGAGAGAGAGAGAGAGAGAGAGAGAGAGAGAGAGAGAGAGAGAGAGAGAGAGAGAGAGAGAGAGAGAGAGAGAGAGAGAGAGAGAGAGAGAGAGAGAGAGAGAGAGAGAGAGAGAGAGAGGAGAGGAGAGACGAAAAACGAGGAACAGGAGAAAGGGAGAGAAGGGGTGGATGGCTTCCCTTGGCGAAAGTAAGAGTATCACACACACACACACACACACACACACACACACACACACACACACACACACACACACACACACATACACACACACCTGGGCTTTTTCCTTTTCTTTTTAAATCATTAACTCGTGAGAAACGCCATCACAGAAATGGAGATCTAAAAAAAGCATGCACCTGTGTTTGGGGGGAGGTGTGTGTGTGTGTGTGTGTGTGTGTGTGTGTGTGTGTGTGTGTGTGTGTAGACGTGCGTGTGTGCGTGTTCTGGTTTCGGACAACAGTGAGAGTAAAACCACCCTCACCACCACCACCACCACCACCATCACCACCACCACCCCCACCACCACACGTAGGAACAAACGACTCTAGCGATTAAAAACACGAACCCCCCCCCCCCCTCTCTCTCTCTCTCTCTCTCTCTCTCCCCACACACACATCCTCCATCACGATCACACTAACACCCACCACCCATCACCCAACCCTTTAACACCCATAACCCCAACACGCACCCCTTCAATATCCATCCTTCCAACACTCCTTTCCTGCATGCAACACCCCATCCCTTCAACACCCATCCCTTCAACACCCAACCCCCAATACCCATCACCCTTCAACACCCATTCCTTCAACACCCATCCCTTCAACCCCCAATACCCATCACCCAACACCCCAATACCCGTCACCCCATACCCAAAAGGAAACCAAGAGGGAGGAGGAGAAGGAAACATGACCTCAAGAACACAGGTAAACCATAAGGCGGAGTGTCATAGGCTACGGTAAGTAAGGTATAAGTCTGCTCGTATGCACTCGTAGGTATCGCCATGGCTAGGGTAAGACGGCTTTAGCTTTAGTCTGACTCGTAGCTTCGTGGCCAGACGCTGATACCCTCGGGCGCTCGCGTGGTGGTGGTGGTGGTGGTGGTGCAGTCGGCATTCTTGAAGAGAGAGTGGCTGCTGACTTCTCTTTCATTCACAGCGCTGTGGCCATGGGTCGAGAGAGAGAGAGAGAGAGAGAGAGAGAGAGAGAGAGAGAGAGAGAGAGAGAGAGAGAGAGAGAGAGAGAGAGAGAGAGAGAGAGAGAGAGAGAGAGAGAGAGAGAGAGAGAGAGAGAGAGAGAGAGAGAGAGAGAGAGAGAGAGAGAGAGAGAGAGAGAGAGAGAGAGAGAGAGAGAGAGAGAGAGAGAGAGAGAGAGAGAGAGAGAGAGAGAGAGAGAGAGAGAGAGAGAGAGAGAGAGAGAGAGAGAGAGAGAGAGAGAGAGAGAGAGAGAGAGAGAGAGAGAGAATGGGGGGGTAGGGGTGCTGTATTAACTAATGATACATAAGAGAAAAGAGAGAGAGAGAGAGAGAGAGAGAGAGAGAGAGAGAGAGAGAGAGAGAGAGAGAGAGAGAGAGAGAGAGAGAGAGAGAGAGAGAGAGAGAGAGAGAGAGAGAGAGAGTGTGTGTGTGTGTGTGTGTGTGTGTGCCAGTGGGGCAGGGAGGCACGCACTCTCCCCTGCCAAGCTGCCGGGCATTCCTCTCCCTTTTGACTCCTCTACTCTCCGCGGAGGACACTGACCGGGCCCCGCGCATTCCTAGAGCTGTCCTGAACCTTTAAAAATAGAAAGGGACACACTCATAACCTACATATTACTGCAGCAAGCGAACGAAACAGAATGAAACGTGCCTCTCCTTCAGACACATTCCTCCTCGACTGAGTTTCCACAGCAAAAAAGTTCTGAGGGCGTCGACGATCCACCAATCAGCGGCGGCGAAGGGGCGGAGCAACGACTGACACTCTCTCCTGATTGGCCGCTCAGAGTGCCACGTTTCTATTGGCCCTTTCGAAGATCCGGGATCCTAGCCCACTTCCACATCTTGTCAGAGATCCCTGAATTAAATGGCTAGACCAAGTTAATTTGCATATTTGAAAGGAAGAGGCTGCCGCGGTATATAAGGAAAATTAAGGGCAAAAAGTGTGCATTTACGGTGTAGCGTCTGAGCGAGTCGGTCGTCCCTAGCTGAGAGTGTGCCACGCCATGAAGGTAGGAACACACAGCTACACTCGACGCCCCTCTGGATTACTACTTACTCTGCCTCTTGAAGTCGCCGGTGCAGGAGCCTTGTGTGATTCCTCCGCAAGAACACTCAGTGCAGTTGTCGCCACTTAGTCTCCGATAAGAGTGAGACAAAGATGGTATTGAATTATTTTATTGATTCACACCACCACAGTGCCACAGAGAACAGACCCAGTGCCAGTGCCTCCTAGTGCCAAAAACTCTGACTTGAACTCTCAGCGGAGCCAAACAGTGCCATGGGAAGGACTTATGGAGTGAGCCGGCCCGTGTGTTGCCCTGGCGAGGGGCACCTCGGGCTGCGGGTGCGACACAGAAATGTGACGAAAGTCTTGCGTGCACGAATAACGAGCCCGAGTCTGGAGGAAATGCGTGGGTTACTAAAACACGAGAAAAGATTCCAACACCCCGTCTGTCAGTTTTTTACTAAAAGTCGCAAGAAAACTTCTTGGGAAACATTCGTTACTTATCGATGGATAATGATTAAGTTCATTTTGACGAAAGATTAATCGTAATTGTCAGTATTTTCATGTCATGTTTGTCATCCATGATAAATGTCATCAGTAAATATTCAAAGCTTAAATGATGCTGCCAAGTAGCCGCGGAGCCTCAACGAAAATTCTTCACTCTCCACCGTCCCCAAGTGTCGGCCGATGAACCCGCAAGTCTGTCCCCGACCTTGCCAGCCACGCGCTGGCTTTACCTTGACTCCGTCCCGCGCGCCACACTGCCCCGCTTCCTCGCCGTCCCCTGTAGTCACGTACTGAGGCGGCGACGAGGCGGCGGGTTACCGTGTTAATTACTAAAGGCGGCCCCGCTCGGGGTAGTTAGATTTATTAAGCTCCACAAGACTGGTGAATCAATGTCACTAAGAGCAATTATAGTCATCAGTGGAAGCGTAAAAACAAGACGGAGATAGCGGACGAGCGGAGAAAGTAAAGTAACTACCAAGTTCACTCTAGTTGCTCAGTAAAAAAAAAGCCTATCTCTTATTCCGGTTAAAATCAAGATCGTGCATGAATTATCGCCCAGAATAGCAACACGTCATCGAGAGCACAGTAAAGGTCACTGCCCGTGTAGCGTATCATTAGCAACCCGGAACTACGAGTAAGGTCACTGACTGGACGGAGACTGCGAGGGTGGTCATCACGCGGTAGTCACTGACCTCCTCTCCCTTCTCACCCACTGACCTTACTCTCTCTCCCCACTGACACACTCACCTCTCTCCCTACTGACCTTACTCTCTCCCCCACTGACACACTCACCTCTCACCCACTGGACCTAACTCTCTCTCCCCACTGACCTTACTCTCTCTCCCCCACTGACACACTCACCTCTCACCCACTGGACCTTTCTCTCTCCCCACTAACCTTACTCTCTCCCCTCACCCGATAACCTTAGTCTTCTCTTACCCACCGGCCTTATTTTACTCTCTCTCTCTCTCTCTCTCTCTCTCCTTTGCTACCCGCGTCCCTTTTATCACCCCTTCGGCCTTATCACATTATCCACCATACTACCCCTACATCACCACAAGCACCATTGACAACCTAACCACTATCATCCACCCGTCATCATCACCACTAACACCACCACCTCCACAACACTATCACCACCGCCAACACCAACACTCGCGCAACACTTACCCATGGCGGTGCTGAGGCAGGAAGAGGAGGACCGAGGGGGGCAGAAAAAGCTCTCGACACGAAACGCAAACACTCACTCCCGCCGGACAACTCACTCTGTCCCTCCGCCTGTTCCTCCTCCTCCTCCGCGTCCCTCCCTGGAGTCGAACACACAGACAGACGAGGGACGAGATGCGCACCGTGTCTAACAAACCACAGTAAAGAAAGGAAGATCGAGAGGGATAAAACCCACCATACTCTAACGCTGTAGTAAAAAGGAAATATGATCCTTTTAAAATTAAGTATTGCGAACGTGAACATATCGACATTTTGTACATTCAACCCCTACCGATTCCCTCTACGAACCAGCTCGGGCTCTCGAAGCACGAACCGAATCCCCGAAGCGGTATTACGAACCCCCGAGACAGCGCTTCGAGTATTTGACCCACATTCTAAACAACAAGCCCTGGCAAAGTGAAGATCCTGCAAAATAATATGACAGGAGAAAATTTATCCATCTGGCGGAAATAAAGTCAAGGTATTAAAGTGTTTGAAGAGAAAGAAGCGTCACAGGGGAACGTATACTGAGAGAGGAGGAAGGGAGAGACACGGAGGGACAGGTCTGGGGAAAGGAGGAACAGTAGGGGGGAGGAGGAGAGAGAGAGAAAAAGGAGGGGAAGAGAAGATAGAACCGAGCAAGAAGAGGATAGAGAGGGAAGACGAGGTGGAGAAAGTGAAGAAGGAAGAAACGAGCAAGAAGAGGAAAGAGATGTAGGAGGAGGAGGAGGAGGAAGAGAAAGGGGAAGAGAGAAAGTAGATACGAACAAAGAGGAAAAAAGAAGAAGCAGAAGCAGAAGTAGGAAAAGGTGGAGAAATGAGAAAAGGCAACAGGGCGAAGAAGGAGGAAGATGATAATGTAGAAACAACTCTAAAGAGGACACTGAAGAAGGGAAGGAAGAAGATAGGAGGAAGACCAGTAAGGAAGAGAGAGAGAGGGGGAGAGAAAAAAAGAAGTAAACAACCTTGAAGGGGATAAAAATAGGAAGGGCAAAGGATCGCGGAAGAGAAAATCGGAGGAAACAAACGGATATCACACCACCAAGTGCCACACCCACACACACACACACACACACACACACACACACACACACAGTCATCACCCCCCCCCCCACCCACCCACCCCACACACACATTCTCACAGGCCACACCCTTCCACAATCGTATACCTTCTGTAATACGTGGCTTTCTTGAACTTGCCATTCTCACCTGACTCACACCTTCCTCCTCAGTTCGACACACCTGTTGCGTATCATCCTGCCTGACTCCCTACCTGTGGCTCTCACTCGTGACCTCATTCCAACTGTACCTTTCTCTTCTCTTCCCCTTTTCCCTTTCGACCGCTTCCTCCTTCTTCTTCCTCTTTCCATCGCTGTCGTTTTACCTGTCTTCTCTTTCTATCTCTTTCCTTCCGTTTCCTTGCAATAAAATGACCTCATTCCAACTGTACCTTTCTCTTCTCTTCCCCTTTTCCCTTTCGACCGCTTCCTTCTTCTTCTTATTCCTCTTTCCATCGCTTTCTTCTTATCGTCTTCTCTTCTCATCTCTTTCCTTCCGTTTCCTTGCAGTAAAATGACCTCATTCCAACTGTACCTTTCTCTTCTCTTCCCCTTTTCCCTTTCGACCGCTTCCTTCTTCTTATTTCTCTTTCCATCGCTTGCTTACCCTGTCTTCTTATCTCTCTCCTTTCGTTTCCTTGCAATAAGTGTACATTTATATCCTTCTTTTCACTTTGTCACTCTTTTTTTTATCTCTCCATGTTCTCACTTTCTTTCTCTCCACTTTTTTTTTCTTCGTCATACTTTCTTCTCCCTTTCTCTCCGTTCTCTTGCAATAACTCACTTTTTTTTCCTTCTTTTCCCTTTTCATCATCTTTTTTTTTTCATTCTTCTTCCCTGTTTTTCTTTTCTTCGCTTCTTTTTTTTATACCTCATACTTTTCTTTACCTTTTTCTCTTCTTCCTCTTCCTCACTTTCTCTCTTTGCCTCTTCTTCGCCTTTACCACTTCATTTCCGTCTTCTCCTCCTCCTTCTCCCTCTCTCTCCCTTTCCTGAATCTCCTTCCCCTTCTCCCCTTCACTTCCCTTTCTCCTCCTCTTCCCTCCAAATCCTGTCTCACCGGCCGGCTATTCTCCTACTACCTGGATTTAACACTTTCACAATATAATTACCCGCCTTAATGATAGTAATTGTCTCCTCCAGGATGCTAATTACTCCCTCATCAGTTTCCTCACTTTCCTCGTCATTGTCCTCCTTATAAAAACGTGCATTCAAAGCCGGCATTCTTATACACGTCTTTTACTTGGCTTGTCTTCATCTTAGTCATAGTCTCTTCCTTGTGTTTCTCAATGTGAGGCAAATGTTACTTTCTCTTGATACCCACGTGCGTAAGACTTTCTTCGCTTTACTTGAGTTTACGTTCACCGATGTTTCACTTTCTTTCGTTATTCGTAACTTCTTTGTCGCCTCTAATTTTGTTTCCTTTCGTCTTCATTCATCGTCCCGTTTATCTTTATTATCTTTCTTTTTTATTATCTTTTATTATCTTTCCCCTTCTGGCGGCTCAGCACGCATTCCCTAACCACCAACAGGCGTCTCCAGCATTCATAATTTCTTCCTTCATTAGTTTTATTTGATTTTCTACTGCATGATTTTCCTTTCTGGCATCACAACACACATTCCTTGACCACCAACAGGCGTCTCTAGCGCTCACAATTTCCTCCTTCATTAATTTTATTTGATTTTCTACTGCATGATTTTCCTTTCTGGCAGCTCAGCACGCATTCCTTGACCACCAACAGGCGTCTCTAGCGCCCACAATTTCCTCCTTCATTTGTTTTATATTTTCTTTTCCTTGCTTACGTGGAACTTTCATTTTCCGCTTTTGTTTTCTCCTCCTCATAAAAAGAGAAACCAAGAAATTATTACGAAGCAGCAGAACGAATCTCATTGGACAACGACGTCAACGCAACACCATTACCGACGTGAAATACTCGCAACACATTTCACTGACAACGTGCGAATGAAGGGTTTGAGCCGTGATGACAACAACGATGATAATGAGTCACTTAACACAATGACCATAAAAAAATAATATCACGGAACTCTATCGCGGATGCAAGTGAATAAATGAATACAAAGAAAATTAATCCGGCTAAAAAAAGTTCACGAGTACCGGAAGCGATTATAGAATTTATATAATGAAGACAAGAGAGATTGCGAGTCATGACGAGATCGCTGTCACGCACGGAGGCACTAGCTCGCCGCGCGGAGGACGGAGGCGAAGGGCAAGTTGGTACGCGGCTCTGTTCTCTGAGGCACAGCGGGTCAAGCAATTGGTAGTCATCTCCGTAATAGTAGTAATCCATCAGGGGCTTGAGGCTTCCCATTACCCTTCCGCTATACAGAGGTGACGCGGAGGTGCTAGAAGTGGCTGGAAACACGTAATATAGGGCAATACATTCTTTGGATTTCATATTTTATCTTTTTAACAACTTAGGTATAATCAACCACTGAGTCTTTTTGCCACTTCAGTCATTTCTTCGCTCACGTGTTACCTCCGTGTTGATGTCTCTTGTCTTACGATCCTCTTTTTTTCAGGTTTCTTTGATTTGTATTTCCATTGTACTCCCTTGTGTGTGTGTGTGTGTGTGTGTGTGTGTGTGTGTGTGTTCTTTCCAGCAGTCACAGGGAACGAAACTCTGTGTGATTACCTCTGCGTCACCATTACTTTCTGTGTCAGCCAACACCTCTGAATCTGGAACGGATATACCTATTTTTTTGGTACATAATCATATCACACGTCATTTGGCATCCATTCTTCCCATTCTTCCAGTCCTTCCTCATTGTCAGCGTAGGTTACAGTTCAGGGTATCCTGCGGCGACTCGTGCCAGCAAACACAAAACATAATAAAGACGGTTGGCGATACACATCATCTGCGTGGAGGCAACGTCTGTCATGCCACTGATCGGCCGCGCTGAGTGACGGCCCGAGTATGAGACGGCCCATTGCACGCCCTCAAGCCCCGCGACCACACTCCTCGTCTCCTCTTATGAATGGTCGGTCCGTGAGGCGGGACGGATGCCAGGAGGAGGCCCGCTTGTTACAGTAATTTTGTTGTTGTGGCTAACGCTTGTCATTCTTCACTCTGTTCCCACCCACGGCGACCACAAGACACGGCACATTGCTCTCCCTTTTTCGAACCTCACCGCAACTCCCACTAGCGCTCCGTCAACTGTAACGCCGCACACAAATGAATATGATTGTAAATAGTAAATACGGGCCTGAAAACACACACCATTACTCCTAACAAAGACTAAATTACACGAGAAATCCACGAACATAAATAAGAAAGTGAAACAGTCTAAGGAATGACGTGGACTCTCAAAGAAGCAAAGATCATTACCGTAATATAGATGCTATTTTCACTAGAGACATACGAAGTTAATACAAGTAAATAACACGCTCACCAGATAACTTGATACTCAGACAAGCCAAGACAAGCCAAAACCGAGATAAAAACAACACTTCAATCACGGGTTTTCTTTATGCAACCACCATACACCTGCACTACACCCGTCAGTTCCTCTTCGTCATCGTGAATCCTACAGCGAACCACGAGAAGCAACATATTATTACGTGACAGTTCCCCTCGGCTACTGTGCACTCTCTCCCATCACTTCTTTGCACACTCGCCACTCCGTCTTTCGCTTCCTGCTGACCATTTTATCACCCCCTCCATTCCTCACTGTCATTACTTTAACCCCCCTTTCCCCTGCCATTACGTCTCCCTCCCTCTCTCCCTCACTCTCTGCCTCTCTACCTGCCTTCTTTTACCTACACTCCCGCGGCAATCCGTTGTAATCATATCCATCAACTCTCGCTCCTTTTTAACGCCGATTCTCTTCATTGACTCCACACTCCTCCCAATCTTCCTTCTTCCACCGCACTCTTCCTTCACGCTACGCTGCTTCTCTTCCTCTCCCTCCCCCCCTCCCTCCCTCCCTCCCTCTCATCCTCAAGCACCCACAACAAACGAGGTCTCCGTTATTTCGCTTCCGTTAGAGGTTATACTTTCTTCGCTTGGCCGCCGTCAGTTTTCATATGCACTAATGTTTCTCTCTTCTATTCTTTCTTTCTCTTCTCTTCTCTTCTCTTCTCTTCTCTCTCTCTCTCTCTCTCTCTCTCTCTCTCTCTCTCTCTCTCTCTCTCTCTCTCTCTCATTTCACGCTCATTTCTCTAGAAGATTGTTTAGATTGCTTTATATGAAAAGAATAAGGAGAGAGAGAGAGAGAGAGAGAGAGAGAGAGAGAGAGAGAGAGAGAGAGAGAGAGAGAGAAATATTACCTGCCACTCAATTAGTTCTGAAAGCTGACTCCTATTCATCAATATAGCGGCAGTCTGAGTATATAGCTCTAACGATCTCTCTCTCTCTCTCTCTCTCTCTCTCTCTCTCTCTCTTGAATGTATGTTTCTGTATCTCTAGCTGTACAACAATATCTATAATCGCGTCCGCGTATGTACGTATCGTAATCTTGTCTGTGCAACACGCTACGTAAATGTCAGAGAAAGTAGAGAGGTGGGAGGGAGACGGAGGGGGACTGGGAGGCGGGAGAGAGGAGGCGGCTATAGGATGGGCAGCTCCAGCATCCACGATATAAAGATGTAGAAGGTCGAATGGGATGAAACGGGACGAATGGGGTGAGACGGAATGGAATGAGACACAAAAAACGAGAAGGGCGGCGGCGGAGGGAGGGCTAGGCGTGTGGGTTACAAGATGCCACGGGAGGGAGTGAAAGGGAACGGAATGGAACGGAATAGGTTAGGAGGCCAGGAATGTAATGATGTACCGCGGTGGGCGTAACGTAGCGGAGAGGAATGGGCGGGCGAGCTGGCGGGCGTTCTGAGGCTGGTATTCTTAAACGCTTTCGCTTCCCACATCAGCTATTTCAAGAGGTCAAAAAGGGGATCAATAGGGTTCTAATGAGTATTTCTTTAGATTCATGCCACAGAAGCAGGGTCAAACTACCACCAGAGACATTAAACTACCCCTGGAAATGCCCAAAACTCATTGGAAAGCCTTGTCAAATATGTGAACTTGGGCGACGAAATGTTTTAAAATACGACCCTGACTATCGCTGGCTGACCATCTATCGCTCGCGGGTTGGTTGGTGAGGTCAGTGAATTATAAGAATTAATTTATCTCGCGGCGTTCGATGTGTTACAGAATCCGGGAGGACCAGGATCGGGTTGCCTCCTGTGGCCGACTTTTTACGTGTGGAGAGAAGGGAGGAGGGAGGGGAGGGAGAGAGAGGCGCAGGATGAGAGGGAAGATGAGAGAGAGAGAGAGAGAGAGAGAGAGAGAGAGAGAGAGAGAGAGAGAGAGAGAGAGAGAGAGAGAGAGAGAGAGAGAGAGAGAGAGAGAGAGAGAGAGAGAGAGAGAGAGAGAGAGAGAGAGAGAGAGAGAGAGAGAGAGAGAGAGAGAGAGAGAAAGGCCAAAATGAGGACATGAATAAACACACACGCCTACAAATTCCTTTCTTTTCCTTTTTTTTCTCTCTCGTGCCTCCAAGGTGTTTGAGATTGGTAAACACACACACACACACACACACACACACACACACACACACACACACACACACACAGAGAGAGAGAGAGAGAGAGAGAGAGAGAGAGAGAGAGAGAGAGAGAGACACAGTCCTGAGGTGCGGTGAAACAAGGATGTGGCGCCTCCCTTCTTGGCTTTCATCTGACCCCGATCACACACACACACACACACACGGGGTCATCATCGGTTTTGTACGCATTTTTGCTCCGTGGCGAATCCCTGTTTTACGCGCACGCTCTCCAGGTGGGTGACAGCAGCGGCGTATTGCGGGGTGGTTACTTTGCGTCCAACGGTAAATGCGTATGCTTCCGTTTGTGTGAATATCTCTCTCTCTCTCTCTCTCTCTCTCTCTCTCTCTCTCACTCTCTCTCTCTCTCAAGACTAATCTATTCCAATTCTTGTAAGTGCAATTTCGAGACACCTTTTTGAACTATACTCGTTTTTGCTACCTAGATTAACGCCGACAAAAAAATCCATGATAAAAGTAATGATAGAAAGCACTTCCTGTCATCGAGTGAGAATTGGAAGTGACTGGGAGAAGCGAGTACAGCCATTTCTTTTTTTTTTTTTCCTCTCTCTCACCTCTCCCCTTCCGTATCCTCCTTCTCTCTTCACCCTCATCATCACTTCCCTCTCGTATATTCGTGTTGGGGGAGGGACGGCATGAGTTTCCCGCTCTCTATGTCTCTATCTATCTATCTTCTTTTCTCTCTGTTCATCTTTACCATCACTTCCCTCTCGTATATTCGTGTTGGGGAGAGATGACATGACTTTCTCGTTCTGTCTCTCTATCTATCTATCTATCTTTTTCTTTCTTTCAACACGAGAAGAACTAACCGTCAGGCTCTCTCTCTCTCAGGCAAACTTTCCCCTCGCGTGACTTCCTATGCCAAGAAAATGTACTCGTAAAAAAAAAAGTAGAAAAAAGTTACAAGTAAACTAAGATTCATAGCGTATTATAATCATTCGCTCGCATGTTCACTCCTGTCACTCCCTCCTTCCCACTCTCCTCCCCTCTCTCCTTCTCCCCCCTTCCCACTGTAATCAGGTAACCATCACAGCCAATTTTCTATAACAGGCTGTTTCTCACCTGCCGGAAAGAAAACGGAGTGGACGTCAATTATTGGCAGCTCTGGTTTCTTTAAAAATGTCAAATGCTGAAATTCCGTTATTCCCTGGCGTAAATTCAATGTTTTTTTTCTTTCTCTTTCTATCTGTCTGTCTATCCATCTCTATATCATGATCTGTCTCTCTGTGTCTCTTTCCGCATTCCTCCTTTTCCGTTTTCTATTTTCTGTTCCTTTTCATAGTAGTTTCTCTTCTCTAGCTCCGTTATTCCCTGGCGTAAATTCAATGTTTTTTTCTTTCTCTTTCTATCTGTCTGTCTATCCATCTCTATATCATGATCTGTTTCTTATGTCTCTTTCCGCATTCCTCCTTTTCCGTTTGCCATTTTCCGTTCCTTTTCTTAGTAGTTTCTCTTCTCTCCCTTTGCCCTCCTGCCCCTCGTCACTTCCTCGTCTTCCTTCCTCCTTCCTCTTCCTCCACAATGCATCTCTCTTCCTCCCACACTCCTCGCCCTTTGCCTCACACCTTTCTCTTAAAAGAATGTCACTGCTTTTTCCTCTCTTCCGTCTTTCCTTCTTCTCCGTGTAGTCTAACAGTAAGATCCCCGAATTCTCAAACAGTTTGGGTTCTCATAACAAATATTTTCAAAGGCCAAACAGGAGATAAGTCAGGTTTTCGTGGGCTATTTTTCACATTCCTGGAGCAAACTATCACTGAACTCATAAAACTACCCAGGGAAATACTCATAACAACCTCTAAGTAAGCCCTATCATATGTGGGTGAGTCAACCATGAAAATTTAATGCTTAGGAATATGGACAAAAAAGTGCCGCTAAAAATAGATAGGCCATTCAAGTCGAGACCTAGCCATCGTTTTCTTTGGGAAGTAGATAGCGTTTTCCTGTAACCTTAGAACAGCTGGTGACCTTAGAGATACCGAAGAACAGACAACAGACGGAAACCTCAAAAACCCGAGCCAACTCCTTCCTTCCTTCCTCTCTGCCTTTGAAAACGCTGCTGCCACTTCTCACGGTTCATTTTCCTCGCTCATTATTCTGCGAGATCGTGGAGGCTCCGTGTGGAATTGTGTTTCCTCGCCCTCGCAACACAATGGTCGACCCCGAGACAGGCAACACACCGCCATGCACACCCTCCTCACTCCTTCCTTCCTTTCTTTCTTTCTCCCTTTCTTTTTTTTTTCTTTTCTTTGCTTCCCGTCCTTCTCTCATTCTTTCTTCTCGTCTTTCTCTTGCCTACGGGTCTGGGTTTTTTTATATATGTTTTTTTTTAAATTTTGATCTGTACCCTTTTGATTTAATGCCTCTCCTCTCTTTTTCATCCTTTTCGTTGTTGTTTTATGTTTTTTTAAAGTATTCTTGTTTTAATTTTTTTTTCTGTCTCTGTTCTTAACTATCCTATCTTCTCTCTCCTTTTTCTAATAGTTTTTCTTACGACATTTTTTTTTTTGCAAGTCTTATTTTTGTTGTTGTTGTTGTGTTGTTTTCAGTACGCTATTCTTCACTGTCCTTTTCTTTCTTTTCCACAGTTTTTCATCCTTTTATTTATTTTTTCTACATCGTTCTTACTGTTATTCCTGCTCGTGGTTGTGTACGTTATTTTTTCCTTCTAAACTTCCTTCCATTACTGCCCTACGGTTTCTTTTCTTCTCTCGGTTGCTTCATCTCTCGCCTTTCTCCGCTTCTTGGTGTTTTCATCGTCATCCTTGTTTACTTACATCAATACTTTCGCTTCCAAAATATCTTTCCTCGGTACTTTTTTTCCCAATTGCTTTCCATTTTATTCTGTTTTCTTTCGCTTCTTCAGAGAGAACGTTTGCTTTTTTACTTATTTTTCTTTGATATTTTTAACCAAACGCGTGAAGATGTGCTTTCTCATATCCAACACACACACACACACACACACACACACACACACACACACACACACACACACACGAAAGCCCTCTCCCTCCCCCCTTCCCCAACACACAAACAAACATGAAGGCCCTCCCCCACCCACCCCCACACACAAACACCCAAACACACTGACACACAAACGCCCAAACGCCCACTTTCTTGCACATAAGGATCGTAACTTCAGCTCTGGAATGTGTCACTTTTGTAGGACGTCAGTGCCCTCGGTAATGCCTCGACGTGTGTGTGTGTGTGTGTGAGAGAGAGAGAGAGAGAGAGAGAGAGAGAGAGAGAGAGAGAGAGAGAGAGACTTCAGCTCCGGGTGGAAATTATCTTCTAGGAATTCCTAACTCTCGTAGAAAGTAGCGAAGGGAGTCGAGCGAGCCCGCACATCCTCCTTCTCTCTCTCTCTCTCTCTCTCTCTCTCTCTCTCTCTCTCTCTCTCTCTCTCAGCCCTTTTTATTGCCTCCGTAAAGATAACACGCCCGCCGACTGACCAAATGCGCAAAAAAACGATAAAATGACTACGTTCACGCGCACGCTCTTTCCCATTTTCTGCGACTCGCTTTTTCCTAAAGCAAACTATTATTATTACTTGCAAGCGCACTCAGCTCTTTCACGAACTCTTCCATCATCCTCCGTTTTTGCTGTTCCTTGACTTTCTTCTTCTGTTCTTACCGCTTTTATGGTGACTGTGGATGGAGGAAGATAGAAGGGGGGAAGGAAGGAAGGAAGGAACGAAGGAAGGAAGGGGAGAAGAGAGGGAGAGAAGGAAGGGTGGGTCGTTTGTGTGCTAAAATGGTACAGGCCTTGAAGGAGGAGAAAGAGGAGGAGGAGGAAGAGAAGGTGGAGGAGGAGGATTCTAGGGCATGGAGTGACCTAGAAGGAACTGGTTAGGAGGAGGAGGAGGAGGAGGAGGAGAAGGAAGAGGAGGAGGAGGAGGAGGAGCAGGAAGATTCCAAAGCCTTTCCCTCATCTTCTAACTCTCTAACTTCGTCTGTATCCTCCTCCTCCTCCTCCTCCTCCTCCTCCGTATCCTTCTCTTACTCCTTCTCTTACTCTTTCTCCTAACGCACTCTTTTAGACATGAATAAGACTACCGAAGAGAGAGAGAGAGAGAGAGAGAGAGAGAGAGAGAGAGAGAGAGAGAGAGAGAGAGAGAGAGAGAGAGAGAGAGAGAGAACAGTAGACTCGTGTCAGATGGTCAGAGGCGGCTTACGAATAGAAAAAAAAAGAAAAAAAATTGTGAAGAGGATTAACAAACAAGTGAAAACCTCTTAATTGAAAAGGAAAGAAACTATAAATAAAAAAAAACACAGGTAAAGGTAAATAAATAAACACCTGGATACGTAATTAGACTCCCAAGAAATGGAGAGAAATAGAAAATGGGAAATGGTTGTTCGATAAGAGTGCGAGATAGGAGTGTGTGTGTGTGTGTGTGTGTGTGTGTGTGTGTGTGTGTGTGTGTGTGTGTGTGTAGACGAGGTAAGGACTTTCTTTCTTATCTTTATCGTCATTCTCATCTCACCTTTACGAGCGATTCGGTATTTTATGGACATCCGTTTCGGACATTCTGGCTTGGATGTGGCGTCTAAGTTTTCCGTTTCTACTTTTCTGTATATCTTTTTTTCTTAATTATATCCATTACAAAGAATTTTCGTATGGCTTTATTCTTTCATTAATTTTAACTATACCTATTTGAGTTCAGTTATACCTATTTAAGTTATGTCTATTTGAGTTCAGTGATACCTATTTGAGTTCAGTGATACCAATTTGAGTTCAGTGATACCAATTTGAGTTCAGTTATACCTATTTGAGTTGATTTTCTCTTGATATCAAACGTAAATTTCTCCTCCGGTATGATTAAAATTGTCTACGTTTTTCTTGTAGATCCAAAATAATTCCCGTCTGTCCTCTGCTCGTTCATTAGCATTTTAATTGTCTACCTGGGACTCAGAAAGGCCTTGTATGCCATTAAACATGACCCTGAAGCGTCTAAGAGGATATAAAGGTTAAGTTTTCTTCCATTCCAAGTCTCAATAATCTATACACGCGCTTACCATCATTTCACTAGTCACTTAAATATAAAGTAAATTAATTAAAAAAGCATTATATAGATACGCCTCCATTACTCACTAAATCGAACTAAAAGTATAAAAAAATGGTTAAATTCGTTGAAACTCTCGTAGTAACAAAGCAACTAAATTACGTTATGAAAAAAATAAAACCACAGAATACAATACGTTATAAAGCACTATATAAAACATTCTTCCCTTTATGGCAGGTAACTAATGAGGGGTTACATCAGGTGAGGTTAGGCCTAGGTGAGGAAGGGTGAGGCAGAGTTCTGAGGCACCGTGTGGGAAGCGGAGGGAGGGAGAGAGGGAGGGAGAACAAGTGTGAGGTGGGAAGGGCAAGTGTTTCCAGAGAGAGAGAGCGAAGGTATGGGAATGAAATGGTGTGTGTTTCAATAGGTAAAACAAGGGTGTGTAGGTGTTGGCGGAGAGGGGGGCGGTGAATGGGTCTTGGGATGGAAAGGCGTGTCTCGATACAAGTCAGGCAGGTGTGTGTGTGTGTGTGTGTGTGTGTGTAGGTGAGAAGAAGAGAGAGGAGAAAGGGCGAGAGTGAAACCTTAGATGGGAGCCTCGTGAAGTGTTGCAAGTGTGGGCATTGTGATGAACGTTGTGTCATGGTAAAAATGAAAGAGAACAAGAGGAGGAGAAGGAGGGCAATGAAAGGGGAACATGAGTGGGTTAGAAGTTTAGATGCGCGCCTCGTGAAGTGTCGCAGGAGTGTGCAATGGGATGGACGTTGTGAGTGTCATGGTTCAAAAGGAGGAGAACAAGAGGAGGAGGAGGTTAGTGAAAGGGGAACATGAGAGGAGGGTTAGGAGCAAGATGATAGTTTAGGTATTGCAAATGTATGGTGTCAGGGTATTAAAAGAAGAGGACAGGAAGAGGAGGTTAGTGAAAGGGGTACATGAGAAGAGGGTTAGAAAAAAGAGGATAGTTTAGGTATTGCAAATGTATGGTGTCAGGGTATTAAAAGAAGAGGACAGGAAGAGGAGGTTAGTGAAAGGGGAACATGAGAGGAGGGTTAGGAGCAAGATGATAGTTTAGGTATTGCAAATGTATGGTGTCAGGGTAT
Organism: Eriocheir sinensis; assembly: GCF_024679095.1. Lineage (NCBI taxonomy): Eukaryota > Metazoa > Arthropoda > Malacostraca > Decapoda > Varunidae > Eriocheir > Eriocheir sinensis. The sequence continues at coordinate 5,698,225 of NC_066548.1, forward strand.
TAAAAGAAGAGGACAGGAAGAGGAGGTTAGTGAAAGGGGAACATGAGAGGAGGGTTAGGAGAAAGAGGATAGTTTAGGTATTGCAAATGTATGGTGTCAGGGTATTAAAAGAAGAGGACAGGAAGAGAAGGAGAGTGAAAGGGGTACATGAGAAGAGGTTTAGGAGCAAGAGGATAGCTTAGGTATTGCAAATGTATGGTGTCAGGGTATTAAAAGAAGAGGACAGGAAGAGGAGGTTAGTGAAAGGGGAACATGAGAAGAGGGTTAGGAGCAAGAGGATAGTTTAGGTATTGCAAATGTATGGTGTCAGGGTATTAACAGGAACAGGACAGGAAGAGAAGGAGAGTGAAAGGAGAATATAAGAACAAGGTTAGAAGTAAAAGTAAGAGAATAGTGAATGGTAAATGTATGATACCGAAAAGAAAACTACGTACAGGAGAGAGTGAAAAGGGACTACGAGATCAGAATAAAGGAAAGGGAACGTGCCTGTAATGTAAATAGAGGTGAGGACATAACACACAAATATGGAAGAGATACGAACGACAAATATGAAAAGAAAACCATATAAGTGTAAATGGTACTAGGAATTATGTTACCGAGGTAGAGTGTGTTGTTGTATTAGAGATGTAAGCTATAGAGAGGACAGTCACAAGCCATGGCAGGTAAAGAGAAAATATAGAGAAAAAGGATACAAATAAAGACATAAATGCTTAAAAGGTTGATATAAGAAAGGTATGTACAGTGTAAAGAGCAATAAGATGAGAGAGAGAGAGAGAGAGAGAGAGAGAGAGAGAGAGAGAGAGAGAGAGAGAGAGGAATACAAAACTAACACACTTATGAAATGAAAAGGGATGAGTGTTGTGCCAAGAATACCTAGCGCGTGAACACACACACACACACACACACACACACACACACACACACACACACACACGGGAATGCGAAATTATATACTTTTCCTTACTTACCACTTACTGCGCAATGCAATAAAAACGCCGCAAACACACACACACACACACACACACACACACACACACACACACACACACACGCACACAATGAAGCAGGCACCCAATTTACGAAAGACGGGAACGACGCCGCGCGATTTTCTGGTCTTTGCAATCACCGTCTCGTCAGAATGTTCGCCCGACGCCATCAACGTATTACTGTGCCTTAATGCTGGGCCAATTTCACATTCAGGTGACTCCAAACACACACACACACACACACACACACACACACACACACACACACACACACATGCAGGTTGACTTCTTCCTTCTGAGACGTAAATATAAGTAGTTCGCATCCTGGACAGTGTGTGATTATTAACGTATACGAAGAAGGAACATTAAAACAGTATAAGAGAATGTTTGTGACGAAGAGAAAGATGAGGAAAAAGAAGAGGAGGAGGAGGAGGAGGAGGAGAAGGAGGAGGAAGAGTAATGTTACCTCTACCCTATTCTCAATTATACTTGTTCTCTCTCTCTCTCTCTCTCTCTCTCTCTCTCTCTCTCTCTCTCTCTCTCTCTCTCTCTCTCTCTCTCTCTCTCTCTCTCTCTCTCCTACGCCCTCTGTAGCATACCAAGTGGCGCCTCATTCCTGCTACTTTCAGTCCGGTTATGTGGGTCTCCGTGTGTGTGTGTGTGTGTGTGTGTGTGTGTGTGTGTGTGTGTGTGTGTGAGTGTGTGCTCTTTTTCTTTGTCTGATTCACATTTTCATCCTCCCACTTTTTTCTCTCTCCATCTATCTATCTATCTATCTATCTATCTATCTATCTATCTGTCTATCTGTCTCTCTCTATCTATCTATCTATACATCTATCTGTCTCTATCTATCCTATTTTTCCTTCTCTTTTTATATATTTCGCTCTGTTTTTGAGATGCGTAAGAATCGTTCGCAGCGTTCTAACTATAAAACATCAATAATACGCAAAGTAGAGAGTATACGCCAAGGTGCTGTGTGTGCGTCAGCCCCTCCCCCACCCCCACCCCTTCCGCTGGTCCACTACCCCGAGGTGTGACATCCGGGTTACCTCAGTTTACCTTCTACAGACTTTCCAGGTAACTCATTTATCGCTCGGGGACTCCTAGATAGGCTTACCAATCACTATATAACCGATGCACCAGAAAAGTTAATAAAAAGTACACAATGAAGTAAGAAAATCACAGAAAAACAAAATACTCAAAAAATATAAATCAAAGTAGGTCACGTGAGGTCCTTCCCAACATGGTGAAGCCCTTATCGTTCACCTCTTTTCCCTTTCCGTTCCTTTCCCCTCTCCCTCTTTCCCATGTGTTCCCTTCTTGCCAACTTTCCCTCACCCTCCCCTGCCATCCCCGTAGCTCCTCGCCCCCCTCCTCCACGTCACCTGTCTCCTCAGCAAGACGTTCTAGTGTTTTTCTGAGCGCCGCAGCGTGAGAGACGAGAAGGGAGGGAAGTTGACGCTTGGGAAAGGGAGGGAGAGGCTCGTGGAACATATGTCAAACAGGGGAGTGGCTTAAAGGATGTGAAAGTTGCGTCATAGGTGGATTACTCTACCTGTCATTGCTACTACTACTACTACTACTACTACTACCACTACTTCTACTACTACTACAAGAAAAAAAATAATAACAATGCTTCTATTTTTACTACTGCTACATTCGACACCTGCGTTCGTCATTGCTGTCACATCATCTCTTCCTCTCTTCTCTCTTCTCTCTCTCTCTCTCTCCCTTCCCTCGGACGATGATGTTTGTTGGGAACGGTCACTCAACTCAAGTCGGCTGTGACCTCCAATGACCCTCCCTCCAAACACCGCCTTCGCCTGCTCCGTCCTCCTTTCTCTCCCTCTGCCCTCGACTATCTCTATCTGTCTATATATCTATGCTCCTCCTCCTTCTCCTCTTTCTCCTCCTCCTCGCCTTCTCTCCTTCTTCACGCGTCAATCACGGGGCGCATTAGCATATTTATTCTTCGGTGAAAGGTTTTGAGTGGAAAAAGTTAGTTCGAAGGGCGTCGTCGAGTCACATGTGCATGGCTGAGAGGCAACGAAGGGGTAGGCGAAGGCGGCGGGAGGGAGAAGGGAAGTGCGGATGGAGGCAAAGACTAGGGAGAGAAGTGGTGGAAAGAGAGAGAGAAGCTGAGTGTGCAGGCGGGAGAAAACCTGAAGGGGCGACGGAGGGACAGTATAGGAGGAAAAGAAGGAGAGGAGAGATTGTAAGAGGTAGGGAGGGAAGGGAGGGAGAAGAGGTGGATGAAGCAGGGGAAGAGAAAGGAAGGGAGAGTCTACAGAGAGGGATGGAAGGAGGGAGGAAGAAAAGGAAAACAGAAAATGAAGTAGGTAGGAAGGAAATAGAAAGGAGAGGTAGATAGGGCTGGGAGAGAGGAAGGAAAGGAGAGTGTAGAGAGGAAAGAAAGAAGGAAGGAAAGGAAGGAAGGGAGAAGAGGGGTATAATGATGGGGCGAGGTGAGAGGAAGGAAGAATGAAGGAAAGAAGAGATATAAAAAGGTAAAGAAGGAGAGAAACAGAACAGGAGGTGGATGGGGCAGAGAGGAAGGAGGGAGATTAGGTGACATCTCAAGAGGCTGGCGGGACGAGAACAAGTGTTATGAGTGTGGTCTATTTGTTTACCTGCGGAGAAAGTTCACGGCACCTTTTAAGAACCTTGCAGCACCGAGGATTAGCGCGTGATGGAGGAGGAAGAGGAAGAGGAAGAGGTTGCGGAGGATTCCCTTTCCTTGTTCTTCCTCTTAACATTCATCCCCTTTCCGTGTCGCTAACCATATACGTAACACGTCAATGGATCATGTCTGGCCTTCCTTTCACCCTCTTCCATTCCTTTCCTTTCCCTCCCTTCCTTTTCTTCTCTCCAACCCCTGCCGGCTATAAAAGAACCCCTTCCCTTTTTCCTTTCATCCCCCCTAACCCCCCCCCCCCCCCGTTCTCCCTCGTAGTCGGACATGGAATACAAAATAATATCATCAATTTTTCGTGTCTGGTGCGTCATTTCTTCCCTCTTAACCCTTTCCCTTTCCTTTCAGACCCCCTCTCGTAGTCCCCCGCGGCGATGACATAGCTAACCTCCTTCCTTCCTTCCTTCCTTCCTTCCTTCCTTCCCCACTCCGCCCATTTCCCTCTCGGTTCCCCGCTGAAAAATGGACACACAAAAGAAACCTCCGCGATTCTATAAATAAGGGTTTGGATTCGCCGCGTGACGGAGAAAGGTGGATCACAGTGGACGGAGACTAGAGACCGCAACCTTTGATTCAGAAACGCACACACGGACACACACACACGTACACGCACACACACACAAAAAAAAACTCATACACCGGGCAGTCCGTCTTTTCTTTTTTTTTCTTTTTTTTTTCGTTTGTCGGTGTCTTTGTCATGACTTTGTAGTTCGTGCGTCGGTTAGAGTTCCGAAAAGAGGGAAGGATGTGTGTGTGTGTGTGTGTGTGTGTGTGTGTGTGTGTGTGTGTGTGTGTGTGTGTGTGTGTGTGTGTTGCTTTATCACTTTCGTTTCACTATGCTAATTCTTTCCCTTTAACATCTTCCAAGAGAAAATAAATTACGATGTTTATTTATTTCCCCGGAAGATGTTCGAGGAAGGAAGGAAAAGAAAGGAAAAGATGAAAGATACTGGAAGACTAATTACCAAGTTCTTCCTTAGTCGGTTTATCCTTTCATCTCTCTCTCTCTCTCTCTCTCTCTCTCTCTCTCTCTCTCTCTCTCTCTCTCTCTCTCTCTCTCTCTCTCCCCTCCTTTCTCCCCTCCCTTTCCCCCCCTCCCCCCTTACCTTTCCCTCCCCCCCCCCCCCCCCCCCCCCTTTGCGTCGCTTTCTCCCAATTTGTTTTGATTCTAATTATTTTGGGTCTTAACGTAGTAGCTCCGACTCGTTAGGGAATGGAAAGGGTTAATGGTGTCGTCAGGAACATTTTTCACTTCTCTTTATATGGTGTGTGTGTGTGTGTGTGTGTGTGTGAGGGGGGGGGGAGGAGGGGTACTCAAACATCTTTTTAACCCATTGCTCTAGAGAGGGGGTTGACAGGCACCCTCCATTTTCGTCACCCCTCTGAAAGCCATTTTTCTTGCTCATTCTTTTCAACCTCGCATCTTTTAACGTCGGCGTGCGAGACAAAGAGCAGACGTGCCCCCGAGACGCCGCAGGGTGGTCTCACGGAGGCTCGCTAATGACAGAGCACACAGGTAAACTCAGGAACACAACTGCGGCCGTCTATTTTTTTCTTTTCTTTTTTTCTTCCGCTTGCGAGGCGCACACATCCTGAAGGGGTTATCGCCGGCTCCCCTTCTCTCTTCGCCTACTAGTGTGGCTCTCGTGTTGTTCTGTTTGGAGAGGAACACCAAATAGAAACGTCTTCCTTCCCCTGACCTTACGAAACAGTCAAACAGCTCAGGGCCTCAGTATAGAGCGTCAGAATCCCCAGCACAGGAGAGCAAGAATAACGCGGTACAGTTGTGTGATGTGTGGTGTGGTGTGATGTGGTGTGGTGTGGTGTTTTGTGGTGTTGTGTTGTGCTGTGAGGTGTTTTGTTTGGAAAGGAAACCCAAATAGAAGTGGCCTTATTACTATGATCTTACAAAACAACTCAGGCAATCTGTAGAGTTAAGTTTCCAAGTATACAGGACATAACTAAGAACGCGTTACAGTATACAGAATCCACGGTATAGAAGACCACGAATTACGCGGTACGGTTTTGTTTGGAGAGGAAACCCAAATAGAAATGACATTATTACCATGATCTTACAAAACAACTCAGGTAATCGGCAGAGTTAAGTTTCCAGGTATACAGGAAAGAGCTAAGAATGAGTTACACTATACAGCGCTTCTTCCTCGCGAATGGCACCGGGGTCGAGTCTACAGAAAGAATTACAAGCACGTCATGAAACAATCTTTGCCTATCTCCATGCGCCACAGACTCTAGGAAGGACAAGGAGCATATGGAATTCTATATTAGTTTCTTATTTACTTTCAGACAGCAAGGAACATTCGAATTCCTTTACTGCTTATTTATTTTCAAACTTGTCTTTACATTCTGAGTTTATCCTTTAATATTTTTTTTCTATCTTATCAGTTTCATTATCTATACCATTTACTGCATTATCGGCTTGTCTTATCGGGTTGTCTCTAAGTACAAACAACGAAGACGCTGCCCCTAACTTTCTCCTGTCAACGTGGCAAACCTGCTTATTTTGATGATTTCCAAGTATACTTATTCTGCATAAATTTGATCTTCCCTATAAACAAGTTTTCTTTTTATTCTCTGAACTAACCTAACGCAATGATGACTATTCAGAATGGCTGTTAGGCGTGCTTTCTATTTCCATGCTAAAGTTCACCCCTGCCGTTGTCTCAGGCGACGCTCATTAACCTTTCTACGGCCCGATGCACGCCCTCAAAGGAGCTCAAAGAATACTCTCGCTGTCTCCCTCTTTTTGCGCGTCTGGAGAATTTTATCTGATGTTCTTTTTGCGGCGTCATCTAATCGAGAACTTTTACACGGCAAGCTCATTCTTTATCATTAATTATGTTACGCGCTCTCCCTTTCTCTTGGTATGGTCCGAACAGAGGGGCTTGACGCTTCTGTTCCGAGACACTTCGCTGAGATCTCGAACGAAAGCTTCTGAAACGCTTATAATCTCTCCCGCCCGGACGGTTACCTCCTGGTCTTGAATTCTCTTGCGATTTTCAATTCAATTCCAGAACTTTCTACTTTTCCTTACATGATGACATTGTCTCTTAAAGGTGTCATCAACAGAATTTATGTCCCTCGTAAGTTTGTTGCGACGCTTCAAAAACTCGAGAATTCAAGGATTGTGTTACTTGTGATTAGGTTTCCTTCTGCAGTGTTTCATTTATTGCGTTTTCATATTTACTTCACATTTTTTTTTCATGCCGAGAACATTAGTTTTGCTCAAGACTTGTATTACAGCGAACCGGAGACTGGTTTGACGTTACTAATCAATACTTGTAAGCTGATACCACGAGTGTTTTTCGCTGATAACCTGACCAGATTACTCTGCTGTCGTTTTGTCGCTGAAAATGATAGTTTTATCCTACACAATTTTATGAAGCAAAATTATCGGGAAAAACAACTTCGGCTCCACCAGAACGGTTTACACTTGAGAAATTGATTTTTTTCCCTCTCTGTGCTCATATTATCTAAAACGTGTCCTGCGTTGTAAGCTTGGCAAGACTTTTTTTCCCCTGTGGACCGGTTTCCGCTCATTGATAAACTGTAATTCGCGACTGCGCAAGGGACTTTTTTTCGCGTCGGAGTAGCAAGGCACCAGACGGCCCGCTGCTGCCTGTCTGACCATTGGCCTGACCCGGCGACGTGTGATTGCAGGGAGATAGGACGCGGGGCACAAACAGTATCATTCTCCTTGGACTTTCACGAGACCTCAATACGTGTGACGCCAGAACCAAGACCCTCTCTCCCGCCTCCTCTTCCTCCTCCTCATCCGCATAATATTACACAACATTATCATTATTATCATTACTATTACTTTTATTATCACGGTTAGTATTATTGTTGTTATTGCTACTCTTTGCTCAATGCTCTTTCTCCTTTTCTTTATTCTCCAGTTTTTTCTTTCTTCTCTTCCTTCACTACTTCTTTCAATTTCTCCTTTTCTCATGTTATCTTTCTTTCTATGCTCTCCTTCATCCTCCTTGTGTTTCTCCTCCTCTTCCTTTTCTCATTTTAATACCTCTTTCTTTCTATACTCCTCTTCCTCTTCCTTGTGCTCCTCTCCCTCTTCCACATTCTCCGCGTACTCCTCTTCCTTTTCCTCGTCTTTCTCTTGTTTCCTTTCTTCCCCTCCCTTGCCACAGGCCTTGAGGGGAGGAAAGGTAAAGGTCGGGTCTCTCTCTCTCGATCAGGTACAATCTCCGTCATTACTTTTGACAGGTCTTTCACGTAAAAATTCGCCGGCCACGCCCTCGGTATACTCGGCATTATGAGCGACATGTGTGTGTGTGTGTGTGTGTGTGTGTGTGTGTGTGTGTGTGTGTGTGTGTGTGTGTGTGTGTGTGTGTGTTGGCTACAGGGAAAATCTTACTTACTGCGTCTTACTTTCTTTCGGGTTTTCCCCTTCTGCGTTGCGAGAGGGGGGAGGGGAGGGGGGATGTCAATGAGGGGAAGGGGGGGTGAGGGGACGAAGCCTATATCATTTTTCTTTTACAGTAAAGGAAGCATCTCAAAGGCAATCAATAAATAAACACACACACAAAAAAAGCCCTCTACCCGCTGCTCCTATCAACAGAAAGTAGAGGCGAATGACCACAAGTAAGGATAAAGTTTAGCAATACAATACATAGCTAGAGAGAGAGGACAATGAAAGCCAAGAAACCCTTCCAACCTACCCTAAGGCGACGCAGGAGGAGGAGGAAAAAAGTTGGAAAATTTCGTTTAGTCGGCGCAACATCTGTGGTCATATGCCGGAGAGAGACAGGAGGGGAAGGAATTATAGGAGAAGGCAACAGATCCCAGGAGAAAGGACACAACCAGGAGGAGGAGGAGGAAGGAACGAACCAGTGTCTATCCGCCGTTTACCTATCCGGCTTTCACTACCTCATCGCTGACCCGTAACCTTCGCTCTTGGGCTTCGGCGGGTAGAAAGAGTAGCGGCTTCACCCTCCCACGGTAGACGGAAAATAACTACGAAATTGTACATCGTTTTCTTCTTCTTTGTGGAGCCTGAAGAGTTCAAACGTTACGATAATTACTAATCTTTACTTTTGGCTGTTTTAAAAAGAATAGTGACTTACTGAACGTTGCTATAGTTCCTAATCTTTACTTTTGGCTGTTATAAAAAGTGTAGTGACTTACTGAACGTTACTATAATTACTAATCTTTACTTTTGGTAGACATACAATAGACACACAACAACTACGAGACGCCATTCCTTTTTCTATTTTTCTTTGTGAATCCTAAGTAGTTCGAACACTATACCGTGACTCCTTATCCTTATTTATCCTTTGGGTGTTAAAAAAAAGGAGTATTGGTTTTTCCTTCCCACAAGAGCACCTACGAGACAGCACATTGTTCTCTGTCTTCGTAAACATAAAACACTCAAACACGACACTCCTTGCGGTTTTACGAGCCTCGAAGCGTTCAAGTTATATGATGATGAGGCAAGTGCGGTGATCTATTTTTCAGTCCTTTTTTTCTCTCACTTCTTGCGCCTTAAAGAAAACGAGGCTGGTGGCGCAACTCTTCCTGCGATGCGACTGGACAAGCCAAACAGGTCGACGCGAAAAATCCGGAGTTGATTTATAACTGGAATGAAACCGTTGTCCTTCACACGTAATCAAAGGTTAATCACGAAGGCTAAAAAATAAGAGACTGACACGCAAAAACAAACAACGCCTCTATCGTTGCAGCACATGACCAGAAGTTTGAATCAGTTTCCTCCTGTGAATTCGCTAACAGTTTCGGTCAATCGCCTTCAAGCTTAAGCTGCCAAAGCCTTCACACCACGCTTTGTGATAAGAGGTGAACATTGCAAACAACAACTGTGCGTGCAAATAGGAAGGTCCCGAAAACTAAAAGAAGGAAAGGACGAAGTGAAAACAGGAATGAGTGGAGAAAGGGAGGAAGAAAGGGAAGCAGGGAAAGGAAGATGGGAAGTCACGACTGAGATTGCAACAGAGGAGAAAGGATGGATATGAATAGATACCGAACTTGAGAGAAGGGAAGAAGGCGAGAGGGAGGGAAGAAGTACCGGAATGAGGAGAGAAGGAAGATGGGAGGAAGCGAAGGTATCGAGCGAGGAGATACAAAGAATAAGAGCGAACTTGAGAGACTGGAGGAAGAGGGCGAGAGGAAGGGAAGAAGTAACTGAAGAGGAGAGAAGGGAGAGTAGAGAGAAGGGAGGAAGAGAAGGGTACGAGTCACATCTATCTGCGAAGGAATGGAGATAGAAGGAAAGCAAACTCTAAAGACAGGATAGGACGAGAGGGATGGAAGAAGGAGCTGAAGGAGAAGGGAGAGAAGAGGAGGCAGAGAGGGGAGAGGAGGAAGGGAAAGGAACGAGACGCATCCATTGGGTCGTTGAACGGGATGGCTGTCGGGGCGAGTGGGCACGAAGCGTCATACCAGATTAGTTTCCCGGAGCCAGTTCCTGAAGGCTGCTGCGTCGGCCTTC